>NW_028167348.1:0-260000 GCF_963513975.1 Fringilla coelebs | reverse complement strand
GCAGCTGGAGCAGCCTGCAGCCGCTTTGCCCTTTACCTGCAGAAGTTCCTGGGCAGACCAGCGCCTGTCCTCGTCCCTCTCCAGGCAGCAGTGCAGAAAGTCTCGCAACCATGCGGACTGTTGCCTGGGCTTCTGCAGCTTTGGCCTGGCCCCGCTGCTGATCAGCTGCTGAACCTAGAGGAGAAGGAAATGCCACACTCTACCTGTCTCCTTCCCACCCCAAACTGCTCACACAGACCCCACTGGATGGGCTCCACTCTCCAGTGGCACTTTACTCCCTGACAGGCTGGGTGATAACTTTGTTACCCCTACTGAAAGAACCCAAAGCCAGAGCCAGCCCTAGCCAGTCCAATATGCAAAAGCTCTTGCCTTCAGCCCTGATTTCACTGGCTGATGGAATTAGGAGCAACTGCATCAGCAAAAGCACACTTGGCTTCTCTGAGCACTGACACCAGCTCCACAGGCCACTTGGAAGACGGACTTCCGTCTCACTCTACTCTTTCCAAGGATTATTCCATAAAATGCAGCTCAGCACTGCTCACTGCTGCCTTAGGCAAAGCTTGCGTCAAGCAAAAGGCATCACGATTTTTTGTGCTGTTTCTGCACTGAAATGGCAAGGGGATGATCTGGACAAGGAGCACGAGAGAATGTGCAGCCTGGAACCTCTCTTTTTCCGGTGTTAGCAAGCTTCCCAGGCAGAAGAATGGGAGCAGATTTGGTTCCAGTGACAGCAGTATCTGAGAGCAGTTGCAGCGCACCGTGCGGGAGGTTTTCATCCGGTAAGGAGGCGCTCCTTCCACCATCTCGATCCCCACAATGCCAAAGGACCAGATGTCCACTTTGGGGCCATAGAGCTTCCTGGTGAAGATTTCGGGCGCCATCCAGTAAGTGGTCCCAACAGCTGATCTCCGTCTGCTCTGTTCGGCGGTGAGCTGAGCAGCAAGGCCAAAATCAGCTGAGGAGAAAAAACAAGCCAGCGTGAATGAGGAAAGCAAACCAAAGAACTCCCCAGAGTAGCAATGTCCAAGTAGGCAGCGTGGAACCCAGCTGCCATAAAGGGGCCATGCTGCCATTCCTCAGGCCTGCAGCTGAGGAAATCCGGAACTGGCCACTTAGCAAAAGCCCCCAGTTTCAGGCAGTGGCTTTTAGTGCCCTGAAGCTATTAGACTGTAAGTGCCTTGCTTGGGAAGGGACACACACACACAACCCAAAGCCACTCCTGAGCCCTTGTTCCCAGCAACACCTCCCTGCCCCTTGTGGCTGTGCTCTGCGCTTGCAGCAGGGCAGCCTGCACTGCCACAGGCACCACTGAAGGGAACCGGCAGCCACCCAAAGGCAGCCCCACACCGCAACCTGCCACGGCTGAGCCTGGCCAACAGCACCCACCCAACTTGACAGATCCGTCCAGACCCAGGAGAATGTTGTGGCTTTTGACGTCTCGGTGGATGACTTGCTTGGAGTGAAGGAAATCCAGGCCTTGCAGGCACTGCGAGAGGAAAAAGAAACACCAGCCTAAGTGGATTTCATGCCACAAGAAGGGACGTGGCACATCTGCAAGACTGCAACATTCCTGGGGGATGCTAAGCCATGGCAGGACAGGCTGCTGGCAAGGGCAAGAGCTTGCTGCTCCAACACGAGCACAGCAGGGTCTCTCTAAGTGAGGCTGTGTTTGCTTCTGGAAGAGAAAGGGCAATTGTTCCTCCAGCCAGTGCCCTGCAAACACAAACTGAAGGAGCACTGCTGCAGTGGCTGTGTGCTCTCTCCAGCCAGACAACAGGGGATGCTTTTGCAAACACCACTTTGGGTGTAAGGCTCTCCCTTTGAGGCTGAGCTCTCTGAGAGTCCGCTGAGGATCTCTTTGTCTTTGCCACTTGTTCGACATTGCACCACCAGCACCTCTGCCCTTCTGGGGAAGGAATGCAGCACACACAGGCTCCAGGCAAGTGTTTAGAGAGGCAAATGCAAAGACACTAGAAGAAGGGCAGGGACACTGGCAGGAACTTCAGATGCTCTTGCTACTGCCAGTCATAAGAGAAAGGCAGAAAGGAGGCTCAGAAGATGAAATCTTTCTTCTCCTTATCACCCATGTGGAAGGACCATCCTGACCAAGGCATGGGAAGCACAAACGCCATCCCTTACCTCCCGAGAGACAGCTGCTATCTCTCCTTCTGCCATACGAGTCTCCCTGATGACATCGTGTAAGGAACCTCCATCCATGTATTCCATCACGAGCCAGAGTTCCTCGTCCAGCAGGTAGCTGAAAGGAGGAAACAACAGCCTGGAGATGAATGCGTGCACTTACACCACCGGATTGATTCTGGTTTCTGTGTCTCTCTCCGAGGAAGACAGGAAGAAGTGAGGAATCATTCACTGCGCTCTACAGACCTTGGAATCTAGACGGTCTAAAAGACTGCTTGGTATCCACACCAAGGCAACAGGCCAAGGGAAACACAATCTAGAGCGCGTTGTCAACACTTCAGATCCATGGGGAAACAATCAAAGCCCAAACCCAACAAAACAATGTGGAGAGAGGACAGGAACTTTGAGGCTGCTGGCTCAGTAAGATGGGCCCAAGTCCAGTCTTTCAAAGCGCCCTTCAAACTCAGCATGCCAGGAAAAATTAATGCAGCTCCAATGCAATCTCCTCCCAAGATGCTGTAGATCAGCCCAGAAACAGGAAATAACAGCTCCATCCTCTGCCAGCAACCAAAGGAGTGGCGGAACCTCTGGCTTGCAGGATGTGAATGACCTTTCCTGGCAGAACTGCAGAACCACTCACCTGTCTAGATAGTTCACAAGGTTGGCGTGCTTATTGCCACGCATGACCTGGATTTCATTCAGGCACAGTTCACTGCCGCTCTCTTGCCCGAGACTAATTTTCTTTATGGCCACCTAAAACCACATAGAAAACCATGAAGCAAAGAAGTCTGTGGCACAGGACCACAAGGGCAACATGGAGACAGTGATTATGGGATGATAGTGCTGGGCTGGGCCCAGCTGCCTTGTGACTGGACATCAGACCACATGCTTGGGCACCTCCCAGGACACAGAGCCACATTCCCTTTGCCTGGTAAACCTGGGAGAAACACCGTCTAAGCTCTCCACCTCAAAGCTCTAACAACACTCACTGTGCACAGGGCCAGTCTTCCCCCAGGTCTTCCCCCGGGTCTCATTGCCATTTTCATTCACACACCCCTCGCAAGCAGGAAGCCATTTGGTGCCAGCAAAAATGCAGCAAAACTGCCGCGAAGCCTTTGGCACTTCTAGGGGGCTTGATCATTACTCCAGCAACCACTGGCATGCTCCCTTGCACAACCACAAAGCAAACTCTTACAGACATGGCAGATGAGATGCTGCCTAAAAACATCCTGAGAGCTATTCCCCCTAGGAAATACAAACCTACATTCTTAGCACAAAATATGCCATCATGATGAAAACATCATTAAGGACACCTGCACAAAACACAATCCTAGCACTGCCTTTCTTCAGGAATTTTCATTTCACTCCACTAAAATCCTTTCCTTCACACTACTGACCTTTGCAATTACTGCCCGACTGTAAAAAGAAATAACCCATGCCTTGATCTTCTAGGGATGTACACCAGGCTGCGAACAGGGCTTAGGCCCTTGAGAGACTCCTTGCAGACCTCTCTCTCTAAGCACAGTTCCCAGGGCAGCACTGCAGGTGGCTACAGAACTACCAGCACGATTCCCATGTGTTAGCTAACAGCCAGAAATGAGAATTCAGGAACGCTGCAGCCCCAAAGAGCAGTGCCATGCTCTGAGACACCACCTGGGCACTAAGAGCCAGCCAGCGTGTCTCCTGTGACAGACAGAGCGCCTGGCCTCCTTGCATTCCCCGGGGCAGCTGAGAAGGACAAAATCTGTCCCCACTGTATTTGGCAGGCAGACACTGCTCTGCACTTCACTGGCCTTTGCAGCAAAGCTCTGCTGGCCACCCAAAGCTCAGCCACAGCTCACAGCACAGGCGAGGGCACTCGACAGCTGCGGAAGCTGCGGCGCTGCGTGACACTTACCTCTTCTCCTGTGGCAGCCTCCACTGCCATGCACACCGTGCTGAAACCCCTAGAAACAAAAAGGCAGCGGAGAAAGAAGAAGTCCTTTAGTCCCTGCAAGTGCAGTCCAATGGGAAAAAAGTCCTGGGGCAAACACTAAATGGAACACAACAGATTCTCATCTGGGTCTTTTCCCCCTTTTTCTCTTTCTCTATCTGTGCATGTGTGAGATATTTCCAGGAACTTGCCAGTTGGGCCTTCTCACACCTCTCCATAGAGTCTGTCTGCCAAACTCAAGCACCAGCACTCAGGCCTTCTGAGAAGCCTGAAGCCATTGGAGGAAAGCCTCTAGACACAGATCCCTTTATCCCTTTTTCAGCTTGCAAGGAAATGAGTGCCCAGCCACAGCTGCAGCCACAGCCAGAGCAGGGAAAGGCTTCCATCGCTGCACACACAAATGGAGAAGTCCTCAAAACACAGGACCCCTCAACTGCTGTGTTCTGAGTCCTGAGTCTGTGGCAGCTGCTTCTCTTTGGTGCACCAGACACAGGGAGGACTCTACTTTTCTGAGGACTTCTTGTACATTTGGCTTCTCACAGAGAAAATGTTGCAAATCAGCCCCATTTCCAGTCAGCAGGGCCTAAACCCCACAGGATCCACCAAGGGGTCTGCCATCAGGCAGATGATGCCTTTTCCTCGAGAGGGCATTGGCACCGGGCATTGCTCTGAAGCTTTGTCTTTTGCCACCTCAGCTAGAAAAGAGAGCTGCTTCTTCCATTTTTGCTCTTGGCTTCTGGACTAGGTGGTGGTCATCCTGACAACTGAACCTTGTTTTCAGCAAAATACTGGAAAGAAATGTTACCCGGAGCTGTTCCCTGACAGCTGTCAGCTGCTCACTTGACCTTGGAGGACAGGAAGTTTCTCCTCCTTTCATTCCCACACATTCTGTATTCTTCTGAGACATGCAAAAATGGTTTCTCCTACAAAAAGCGGCAAACAGGCGCAACACTTTTGAGGGACAGGAGCTCTGCCAGGTGCTGCTCTTTGCCGCAGAAAAGACATTGCCAGCATCCAGGTGTCTTTGCCGTGCCTTTGCACTACAGCTATAAATGCTGACCCGTACTGAGAGATCATCAGGCATCATCTTAACGCAGTGTCTGAACAGCTTTGGAGCTTGCCTGAAATCGCTCTGGGGAGATGTGACACCAGCAAAATGCACGGGCCCTCCTTTAGAAGAAGGAACTATGGCTGCACTCACCCTTTGCCAATAGTTTCCAGTTCTGTGTATTCAGCCTCAGGATCTCCCTGGCTCACCAGCATCTCTGTGAAAATCCCAAGGAAAGATGCTCACTTCAAAAGACATGCCACTCTGCAGCAGATCAGAAAGGCAGCCCCACGCTCCAGGACACTGGGCCCTTTCAACTCAGGCAGTCGGGAAACAACACCACCGCACCAGCACCACCTCCAAAACAACTGCAGCCAGACAAGCAGCCCTGCAGCACAGATGGCATGCACAAAACTAAAAGTCCAAACTAACATCTAAGCACATGCAGAAAGAGGCAGAGGAGACGGGGATCAGAAAACTGTAAGCAAGAGAGGTGATTGCTGTCTAGAAATTTAAAGGGCAGCAGGAAATACAAAACCTTTCTGTTCTTGGCAATGAACATGCTGTGACATTCAACAAATGATTTAATCTTTGCAAACATCAAAGGCATCCTGTCTTCTGGAATCAATTGTTATCAACAGCTGCCCTTTCCAGAACAGGAAGAATAGTGCAAAGTACTTCCCGCAGGACCACAAACAATGGCCTGCTGCCTTTCAGGAGCAGCAGCTCATGTTCCAGCCTACTGTTTTGGGCCTTAGGAATGAGGTTGCTCAGCCTTTAGGACAGGCTGAGTTCTGAAGATGACTTTGGCCATGCCCCACAGGAGCTCCTTGAGGCCTCCTCATTTGCTGGGTGATGGCCTCCTGCTCAGCCAGAAACAATCTCTGGTTTGCCTTTTGCCTCCAGAGAAGCTCAAGCAAAGCCAAACCAGGCTGAGCTTCTCTCAGAGGCAGCAGCAACAGCCCGGTGACCCCTCACCACCTCAAAGCACAACAGCAGGTCCTGCGTGGAGGCCTCAGGACGCAGCACTCAGCTGAGGAGCAACAGGAGGCGGGACAGCTCATGCCCACACACGCACACACAAGGCACTGCTCCAGCACACAAGGATCACAAAGGACGTACTCAGCATGGCCAGGCACCTGTCCTCTGTCCCCTCTCCCAGCTGCTCTCTGCTGCCAGAGGAGCTGGTCGTGCTCCAGATGCACGAGCTGCTCATTCTCGACTTGCCAGCCTGGGGACTGGAGGCTTCTTCAGAGCCCTCTGCTGCAGCTCGTGCAGGTGCCAGGACAGAGGAGGTGGAGCTCTGGGACAAGAAATGAAGGAGGGTCACAAATGTGCCTGGCAGAGATGCCCCTCCCATCCCATTCCAAATGCAAGGCCCTAGGAAGATGCTGCTGGCCACATCCAGGGCTCTTCACCTCTCAGCTTTTGCAGCCTGCTTCTCCAGCTCAAGGCCCAAGATCCAAAGGCTGCTTTTACAGGAGGGACAAAATGACACCACAGACACTGCTAACCAAAGCAGGCACTTACTGATGTTGTTTGCTCTGGCCCTGGGCTGACAGCAGGGGCAGCTTCATTGGCACCTTCCTCCTCGTCAGCCTCGTCCTCGGCTACAGAGGCAGCTGGAGCAGGTGCTGACGCTGCCCTTCTGCTCTGTGGACACACAGCAGCATGAGGAACAGGAAAGAACCTGTCAATCAGAACCTTACCTATATTCACCTACAGGCCCTGCTGCACCTCAGCTCTTCCTTTAGCTACTGACAGCTGCTCTCTGAAGAGGGCCAGCTCCCTCCTGGCAACAGTGTCTCCTCATATCCCGCAAGCTTCTGAATTGCACCTTTGCACTGCTCCCTTCAGTGGGGACAGGAAGCCTGCACAGCCACTGGGCACCAAGGGCTTCACTTGTACCCCAGGAGCATCCAAAGACATCCTAATGCTGCCTCTTGTCTCTTGCTAAGGCAAATTCAAAGCTCCTTTTACAACAGTAGGAAGGGGATGCCTAAACTTCTACCTTCCACACCCCTTTTGCAGGCCTCACTGCCTGGGGGAAGGGCTGGAAAGATTCCAGCCCTCAGCATCTTCAGCCAGGCATGGGAGGTGCTGTCGGATCAGAAACTTGCAGCTATGCTTTGCTCCAGCCACAGGTCTACCCAGAGCTGCCACTTACTGATGCTGGATGCTCAGGCCCTGCAGTGGCAGCAGGTGCAGTTTGCGGGGCATCTTCCGCCCCTTCGGCCTCTTCTCCAGGAAGACACGCAGCCACAGGAGGCTCCAAGGTTGGTTTTGGGCTCTGCAGACAGACAGCAGCATGAGGGACACGTCACCTTCTTTTTATGCAGCTCTAGACCCAGATGCACTAAGGAGAAATCATCTGCAGGGAAATGGGATTCTGAGTTGCTCAAACTCAAGTAAAATGGGCCAACGAGATGGGACTGCACTCTCTTGTACATGAGAAATTCCATCATGGCCTAAAGCACTCAGCAGCCCCACTTCAGCTGCTTCAAAGCTCTGGAAAGGAACTGGACAGAACAGCCCGCGATCCCCCTGCTGCTTCTGAGGCTGCAAAGAGCCTGGACTGTACTTTCATTCATCCAGCCAGGCTGGCCCTGGACTGCAACAGACCCAGCTCACAGCGTGCTCCACAATTGTCAAATGTTACCAACACCAGAGGCTCCTTTGCCACTCACCCAAAGAGTGGATTCTCTCCAGACATGGGTGATGTGACCTGCAACACACAAGGGAAAAAGAACCAGGTGCTGTAAGAAAACTGCCTGTGCTGGGCAAGCCCACCAAAAAGTCAACCCAAAGACAGAGCATTGTGCTTTCACTACATCACTCCAGCAGCAACCCTTGTGGCACACAGCAAGCAAGACAGCAGCACAAAATACTGCCTGGTGTCTACCGTTTGTCCTCTCTGGCCACTCAACCCATAGAAACCTGAGATTGAGAAAGTCCCAGGGGTTCAGTCATTGCTTCTGCCCCAGCCCACCCAGCAGCACCTACTGTACTTCAGTTTTCTCAAGTCATTGCTTGCAGCAATTGCCATCAGCTTACTGAAAACCTTTCCCCAGAGAGGCTACAGGTCCCCTTAGCCATGCTGGCAGTTCTATCGTGACACTGCACAGGAACAGCTCCTGTGTTCAGGAGCATACAAGAACTCCTCTGAAATGTCTATCTCTGAGGCCTTTTCCAAGTGCATTCTGTGATTTCATCACAGAACGGATGGCTCTGTAAGTGCACAGGAAGTGTCAAGTTCTACAGGCACATGCTGGGATGAGGGAATGCACACAGGAAGACTTGAACTGAGGCACATTCCCTCAGTCCTGGAGAGCAGTGCACAGCATTTACAAGGACTCCTGCCAAGCTCTCCCAGTCTTTCTATCTTGGAAGTTGTCTTGCTTGAGCCAGCAAACTGAGGAGACTCCAGACTCCATTGCCACAGGCTATGGCACGGCAGGAGCGGAACCCCTGCAGGCTACATTACAAATGCTGCCCACGCCCCACTGGCTAGAGACACCCCCTTCTCAGCTGCAGCTGTGGGCAGTGGCTTTACCCAGCTAAAGGCCTCTTTGTGGCATTTGGGTTTCCATATGCTGCACTGAACAAAGACGTCTACTTACGTGCCAGGTGGGTGAAAAAGTACCCAGAATAAGCCACGGAAAAAGCCGTGACAGCTGCAGCACACACTCCCTCCATGGCTCGAGCAGCGCTGCTCAAGTCTGTGCCAGACAACGCCTGTTGGAGAAAATGAAAAAATTCCGAGTCCTGCTGGCAGAGACCTTGTTGATGCGCAGGTTCTGCCTGCAGTGAGCGTGCCACAGAGCTGCTCTGCACACTGAGCCCTTCCGGGCCTCGGCACAGCAACTTTGCCTGACAACGCTGCGATGCGGCCGCTGACATCACAAGAGCAGTGCCCTAGGCTGCTTTGTGAGCTCATGCACAGAACCAGACCTTCTCTACAGCTAATGCCAACAAAAGCCTGCAAAGTTCTCCTCTGCTACAAGGCAACACAAAAAGCCCTCCTAGTCCATAACCTCTTGCTCAAGGCATCAAAGAGTAAAAGCACACTAAGCCCCTGTAGCCCACGCTGAGAAGCTGAGCACTGAGAAGGGACCAGGATGTGAGGAACCACTTTAGTGCTCTCTGGCCACTATTGCTTCTGAGCAAAATCCAGAAGGCTGCTTCCAGCTGGACCTTCCTTAGTTCTAGAAAGCAGCAAACAAGGACAAGCACTACTTCAATTACATTTAGCGCTTTCCTCTATGTAGAGTGTAAAGCTCGGTTTGAATAATGAAGGAGACTTCAATTTGAGGCCATGGGAAAACCTTTTTTTGTTAGGGTGAGCCAGAGCTCCCACCAATGGTCCTCTTGTTCAATTATTCAAATTATTACGAGAAAGTTCTGGTTTCTCTGCATGACCTCTGGGTAATTTTTGCTGCATTAATTGTAATATTCCAAATCACTCTTTCCTGTTGGATCCATTCTTCAAACCCCACAGGGACCCCTTCCTTTTTGGGAATGTATAATTATCCCTACAGACCCTGGACTCCGGCTTTATCTGCTTCATTCTTTGTAGCGTGCACGCTGATTAGTTTGTTGTTTTGCTATTTCATGAAAGATTCTTTTCTAAACAACTGGATCAAGCAGTCTTACTCATTAAAGTCGCCAGAGCCAGTTCCCAGGGAAGCCACTGGCCAACTATCCAGTCTAGGACCAGAGGGCTTCCCCTCTTGTTATGAATATGAACGAGGCCAAACTTTCTCTGGAGAAAGAGGTTCTCGTTTATTAAAATAGCTGCAAGGAATGGGGTACCTAGGATAAGCCCGAGCATCCACACAGCCAGCCAAAACCAGAACAGTGTGCTATCTCCAAGTGCATTGGGTTCTCCCCAGAAAACAAGTTTCCCAAAAGAAAAACCCCAACCCAACAAAAATTCCCTGATTTATAGTCGTCTTTGAGCCCAGGATTGGTCCATTTTGGATCTGCATGGTCACTGGTCCTTTTCTAGGCTTCCCATTGCTCTTTAATGGCATTCATTCTGGACCAATTGTTTCTGTAGGGCTTCAAATTATTAGTCACATCTTCTATCCAATCCCTCTTTGACCTTGCCTTGCCCCGCCAGACTGCCCTTCCACCACACCCTGGACGTTTCTCCTAGAACATTCTAATAACCACCCCCCGCCCCCCTCTTAACATAATCCAATTAATATAACATAATTAATACAATATAATTGAACTATACACTAATTTAACATAACCTAACTTTTACTTACAACATCTCCCTCCTCTAAAACTTTTTTGGGCTTTAGCCTGCATCAACCTCTTCACAGTCTCTTGACACTTATTTAATTAGTTTTTCACCAGTCCTTTAATCAGTGCTTTAACATGTTCCTCTTCAATCGTGTATAGTGGTCTCAACGTCTGGTAAATCTGGTTCATAAACTCCATATCTTCTCCTTTAATCAGTTTCTTTTCCGAACCAATCCATTTTTCTTTCATAGGGTATTCCCCCAATAATTTCTGTTTAAAAGTTCCCTATATTTTCCAGTAGCCAATACACTTTGCCCTCCTCTATACAGGTTGGTAAGGGTAAAGGTGGATACAATTGGGGCTCAGATTCTACTGTGTTCTGAGGACGGCAGTGCGAGACTCTCCTGCATACAGAGGATGATAGCATTTTTCACACTCTTGTATCTCCCCTTTATTGATGCTGATAGGTAGGAGGATCAAGAGAACTAGGCGTCTGTTACAGGCTACTCTCTCATTCACTGATCCCGTCCGCAGAGGATCAGTGAATCTTTTTGGCAAGAGTATATCCTGATCTGGTCTTGCCCCCGCTGTCTTCTCTTTCCTTACTACTGTGATGTTCTTACTGGTTACTGTTGCAGGATCTACTTCCCCTTTTGTATCAACCTGTTCTTTCTTTCTTTTAGGGCATGGGATAATGCTCTATCCCTTCTCAGATCACAGGATCTGTAACAGGGAAAACCAGAGATTAAAACATGTTCTTGATAATTCATATAGTCTCATTCCCATATATAAATACCATTTCCTTAAGTTAAAAGAATGTTAAAAACTTCTCAATTCAATATCTTTTAATAAATCGAACAGAGTTCTTATTATAACTTCTAGCTTATGCGGTTCTTATGGTGTTCCTGATGTCTTCTTTAATATATGTGTAGTGGGAGATCATCCCTCAGGAGCAGCAAAACCGGCCCTTTTACTCTGGTGACATGTGTCCATCCTCCTTCTTGCATCCTTGTGGCTGATTCTGTGATGAGTAAAACTTGAAAAGGACCTTCCCATTTTGGAGTTAGTGGTTGTTCTTTCCACGTCTTTATTAACACCCAGTCACCAGGCTGGAATTTGTGGATTTTAAAATCAATAGGAGTAGTTTGAGGAAGGTATCCCTTGTTCCTTAACTCCTCTAAAGTGGAGGTTATAGTCTTTATATATTCTCACGCCTAATTCTCCTTCTTCATACGATCTTGTATTACCTGCAGTAGTTAGGAAAGGGAAGCCAAACATCATCTCCTATGGAGAAATCCCTATATCTGCCCTTGGGTTAGTCCTTATTCTCAAAAATGCCAGAGGGAGACATCTTAACCAATTTGTTTTTGTTTCTTCTGGTAATTTTGTGGGAGTTATCCTAAGAGTCTGGTTCATTTTCTCTACTCTTCCGGAACTTTGAGGTCTCCATGGGGTATGAAATCTCCAGATGATATTTAAGGCCTCCGTTATTTGTTGTAATATTTTGGCAGTTGTAATATTTTGGCAGGACCTCTATCAGAGTCAAAAGTATTAATCATTCCATATTGGGGTACGATTTGTTCTAAAAAGATTTTACTTACAGTCTCAGCCGTTGTGTTTGTGGTTGGGTATGCATCTACCCAATGAGCTAGATGATCTATTATCACCAGTAAATACTTCTCTCTCTGTACTTGTGGTAATTCTGTAAAGTCTATCTGTACACATTGAAATGGCCTTTTGGCTAATTCTCTACCTCCTTGAGGTAATTTTCTCATTACTTTGCTATTTATCTTCTGACAGACCATGCACTCTCCAGTTATGATCTTGGCAATTTCCCACACCCCGATAAGTTCTCATAAAGTGATCGTGTACAGCTTGAGTGGGTTGGGGCATGTAGGTCGCCAAATATCTTTCTGGTTAATGCCTTGTTTAAGACTTGTCTACCATCTGGCATGCTCCATTCTCTTTTTCTGTTTTGGACTGCACCATGTTTTAGTAATTCCTCTTGTCCTTTTTCATTAAATTTTCTTGATCTTCCTCATTCCCATCTCCTACTCCATTTAACCTGAAGATCTTTTCCGAATCCTCTAGAGCGGCCTTTTTTGCAGTTACGTCAGCCAAGTTGTTCCCTTTTATTTCTCTAGTGTGGCCTTTTTGATGTCCCTTTATATGTACCACTGCAATTTCTTTTGGTCCTTCCAAGGCTTCTAACACTGCCTTTATGAGGCCTTCATGAATTAGGGTTTTCCCTTTGAGTGGACAAATCCTCTCTCTGCCCAGATCTTCCCAAAAGTAGGTACTACCCCATAGGCACATTTAGAGTCAGTGAATATGGTACCACTCCTTTGACCAAGCCATTTTAGCCCTTTTAATCATGCATATAGTTCGCAGCATTGTGCAGACCAACTACTGGGGAGCTTTCCTTTTCCTATGACTGTCATCGTATGTCCATTTACAAGAGCATACCCTGATACTCGCTTGTCATCTTCTACCCGTGATGAACCATCTATAAACAGTATGTCTCCTTCAGGTAAAGGTAGTTCTAATAAATCTTCTCTAACTTTTGCCTGCAAATCTAGGATTTCAAGGCAGTAATTTTCTCACAACTGGTTTTGGTTTTGGTGCTGGTGATGATAGTATTCCTTTCATTCGGTCAGCAGCTAATCTCGTATATCCTTTCCCAATTAGATGGCCTAGATCCTTTACTTCTGGTTCCACAAATTGTAACTCTCTTTTAGATACTTGTAACCCCTTTTCCCCTAGGACGTTCAGTAAATTAACAGTTGTTGTTTGTACCTCTTCTTTCTGTAGTGGGAGATCATCCCTCAGGTGCAGATAACACCCCAGAAATTAACAGATCATCTACATACTGTAGGATTTGAGATCCTTTTGCAGGTATACACTCTTTCATTAGTTCTTCCTGGGTTTGACCCAATAGCTTTGGTGACTCTGTGAATCCCTGAGGCAATCTTGTCCATTGTAAGTGTTGTTTTCTCCCGGTTTCCTCCTCTTCCCATTCAAACGCGAACCATTTTCTACTTTCTTTCTCAAGCGGTCAGGACCAAAATGCATCTTTTACATCTATAACACTAAACCATTCATGTCTCCATGGTACTTTGCTCAAAAAGTTATAGGCGTTGGCTGGATACTACTGGATATTGAGGAACAGTTTGCCTATTTACTTCTTGTAAATCTTGGACTAATCTGTAGGTGCCATCGGGTTTCTTTATGGGTCATATTGGGGTGTTATGTGGAGACATGCATGGTTCTAAAATTTGTCTTTAACTAAGTCTTTAATTACAGGTGTTAATCCCTGTGTTCCATTCTATGGAAATTGGACATTGTTTAACACTTATTGAGGGAATGTCAGGTTTCATTTTGATTTCTATGGCTGGAATTTCCAACAGTCCATGACCCCCTCCTTCTTCCTGCACTCTCGGATCTATCTCTCTCTCATCTTCTACTTTAAAAACCATCATTTTCACTACCATACGTTTTCCTTCAGGGTCTACCCCTATTCTTAAGTGCGCTTGTAAATCCCGGCCTAAGAGGTCAGAGTCTAATTCAGGTATATACAGCAGGTCAGCACAGCCTTCTCTGAAACTTCCTTTTATAGGTACTTCTTCAATAATGGGTACTTCAAAAGGCTTATTCTCAGCACCTTTAACTTTACAGGTTTGGTTCCTTAATTTGCATCCCTTGGCAATCTTTGACATACTTGAACAATCTGCTCCAGTATCCACTAAAAACTCCATTTCCTCATTCTGGGGGCAAATTTCTATGTTGACCAGGAGCTCCTTTTGATGTCCAATATCATCCCTCAGAGCATAGAGCCCCTGACACCCCTAGTCCTCTCCTTTCAGCCTTTGTGCCTAAGGTGTCTTGTTCCTGAGCAATAGCCTCATCCATCTTTCTTTTGATGCAGAAATTTCTGGTGTGTCCTTTCTTACCACAATAAAAGCATATGATTTCTGCCCAAGGTGGTCTTCTCTTGGGCCAAGGGCACTTATTATCTCTGGCTCACACCTTCTACTTGGCTGATCTTTAAACCCACTTCTTCTTGGACCTATGTACTCCCTTTTTCCATCTCCCAGTGACTCACTAGTCTCAAATCTAGCACTCTCTCTAGCTACTGCTACCATCATTTTTGCTTTTGTCCATGTCTTCTCCTCATCCCTCTTTAGATGTACATTTTGCCCCTCTCTCTCATAACGCGTTCATTCCTTTTTCCTGCCAATCATCTAACTTTTCCATTTTCCACCCAGGCCTTAGCTACCAATTGAATTTTAACTAAAACTTGTCCCACTGGACTATCTGGATCCACACTTGAGTATAACTGAAAGTTTCTTTTCAATCTTTCTAACCAGGCTCTGGGTGATTCATCTCGCTCCTGTTGACTATCAAATGCCAATCTTGCCTTAATCATTCTAGGGACTGCCTCTCTTATCCCTCTTACAATTAATGTCCTATATTGCCTCATGCTCGCTCTTCCCTCTTCCTGGTTAGGATCCCAGTTAGATGGGTTAATAGGCATTTTATCGTCCCCTCCAGGACCCCCCTCTATTTTCTCTTACCCAAGCTCTCATAGCTGTGGTACGAATCATTTGTATTTCTTCGGAAGAGAAGAATATTTCTAGGATAGATGTTCATTCCTCCCACGTCAAGATGTTAGGCCCTAAGAATTGGCCTAACTGTTGGGAGATGCCTATTGGGACTTCTAAGAAAGTTTTAATTTCTTTCTTAAATTTTCTAACTTCAGAGGCAGTCAGTGGTGCGTTCACAAAGCCAATACTTCCCCTGCTTCCTCCCATAGGCACTTCCCTTAGAGGAAACAACTTTGCAATTCTCCCACATTCTTCTTGAATTTCCTTGCTTGGAACCTGGTATGATATTGATGGCTTGCTACATGCCCATCCGGTTCAATTCACTTCTTTTCCTCTATATCTTTACAACAACAGGCCCTTTTCACTCCCTGACCTTTTGTTCTCAAACTTTCCTCCTGCTTTTGACTCTCAGTATGTTTGGCTATAGGAGACAAATAAAAAGAAATGTTTTGTGATGTTCCAGGAATAAGAATAGGGGAAGAGGTACTTTGGGTTATGGTTGAAGTATGGAGGGAAAATAAAGAGGGGTATTTTGGAAAGTCTTAGGAGCCAAGATTGGGCTATGGATACTCTGAGTGGTACTAGAGACCGCTGTCTGGGTACTTGAGGAACTGGAGGGAATCTGCAAAACGGAAGGAGTACCAGAATGGGCAGGTTCTGGTATATTTAGGAAAGGAGGTGGTACAGAAGAGGGGATGCTGGGAGCAGGACCACTTGAATTAAAAGGTTGAGGTGATTTTAAAACTCCTGTGGGAGTAGATACTAAAATTGCATCCACCTCGTGAGAGGGTACCGAGGGCTACAAGGTTGGAGGCGGGAGAGGAGGAAGGTGGTCTATAGGAAGAGTCGAAGGAGGAGGGAAAAGGAGGTTATCTAAGGGATCAAGAGGGGGCGGTGGAGGAAAATGATCTATAGGATCCCACCGCCTTTCCGGTAGCTTAATTTCTTCTTTTTCTTCTTCTCTGGATGCTTTATATACTTTTATTTCCACTTCCTGTTTCTCCCTTTCTAACCAACATTTTGCAGAGCTAATCTCTTCCTCACAAGGTTCTACTCAGGTATTGACATATCTATTTAAAGCTGTACATCACCAACTTTCTTTTGTCCCGTACCAGGGCCAATAAACAGGTCCTTCAGCAATACTCTCTTTAGGCCATATTTCTGTGCAGTACCTTATCATTTTGATTTTATCTAGATCCTTCATACCCTCATTAGTATCCCAATATACTAAAAGTTCACCTAAAGGACTACTAGGAGGTATTTTCTTAAAAACTTCCATCCCTTTTCTCTTCCTGCTGGCACTTTTTCCAGCACACTGCCCCATCTTTAACTAGCAATTGATATCCAATTACAGTTTCTTTTAAAATTTATTTATTAATTTTTATATTTATGTAAATTATTTTATTTTAAATTTTTTATCTTTCCATTTCTTTTAAATTTAATTTTTTTTTATTTTTCATAAGGGATAAGTATTAGTTATTAATGAGGAAGAGAAAAAAATAATTATTGTGGAAGTTATAATAACGGTTACATTTAAAAGTTCGTCATTGCAAGAGACAAGACAAAAATGGCAACTTCAAGAAATGTTTGATGTGGGAAAGAAAATATATATGGTGGCTTTGGTGGGAAACAAAACAAAAAAAAATGGTGACTCAAAGAAATATTTCATGTGGGAAACAAAATAAATATGGCAGCTTAAGAAGGGTTTCGGAAGAAACATGTCAATTCAAATGAACATTTATTACCTATGAAAAGTGAAATGTCAAAATTAAGTCCAAAACCAAAAGTAATATCTATCCTTTTAGCTGGAAAACTAAATAATAATGATGGCTATTTCAAGAAATGAAACAACTTACAACCACTTGCTCAACCAAATACAAAATGGCCGCAACAGGCCACTTACTCAAAATGGCCGCTTCTCACCACGCATTTCACCAAATACAAAATGGCTCTAGCGAGCCGCTTGCCCAAAAGACAAAACAAACTACCTGCTCAACCAAATACAAAAAGGCTGCAGCCAGTTACACACTCAACAGAAAACAAAATGGTCACGCTCAAACAAACCACCTGCTCACCCGAATACCAAATGAGCAGAGCCAGCCACTTGCTCAACAAAAGACAAAATGGCTACACTGAAACGAACCACCTGCTCAACCAAATACAAAATGGCCACAGTGGGGTTTTATACTTGCTCTCCCTGAGTAGTCGCCAGAGGACTTCTGGCTGGTCCTCACCTCCAAAGCTCACTCTGCAGGGATCCCGACAGCTGATGTACAAAGGGCTTCCACCGGAGTGGCTCTGCCTCTTGAATTGTTCCCTAGCTTAGACAGGTTCTAACCTCCCCTTCAGCCCTAGCGGCTGAAAGGGCCCTTCCCCAGCCGGCGGCCCTCCTCCCCCCTGAGGGTCACCGCACCTTTGAAGGTTAGGCCCCTCCGTTACCCATGCGACCCCCTGAGGGGATCCTAGCTCAGGGTCCTGAGTCTGTCCCACCTACGACCCGCCAGTGGGATCCTAGCTCGAGGAGTCCCTAACTCCTAAGGTTGGGCACCCTCCCCTTCCCCTGTCTCAGAAAGGGCCACTCTCCGATACGATGGTTACTTTATCTGGCAGTCTCCTTATAGGAGTTTTTCTCCCACCCCTAAGGTCCTAGTTCCTCAGAGACTAGACTCCCCTGGTCTATCTCTGAGGAACAGCCCTCCAGGAGATTTGAGCTAGTGGTCAGAGCTTTTGCCCCTCACTCTGGGCACTCCAGCCCACTAACCCCCTCCACTCAGAGACAATGGCCCAAATTCCCCCTCAGAGCCTCCACTCACTGCAGGAACGAGAGCCTGAGCAGGTAAGGGCGGCTAGAGGAGGGTACTCCCCTGTCTCCCCTGCTCTAGGGGTCCCTAGTGGTACACGCACTCAACGACTGCAACACTCGCTTCCCCCACACACTCGCTTCGGGAGTCTGCACCTGCAGGCCCCGTCTCAATCACGCACATTCACTTCGCACCCCCTCGCACCTTGAACCCCACTCGCCCTGCTCAGAGGCAGTGTGAGCCGCGCTCCCTCTCAGAGGGCTCTCACCTTTTTGGGTGGTTGTGTCCTCTGAAGCCTTGGCTATAGGCAGCAATCCCTCCCACAGTCTGACGTAGTCCAATCCCTGGCAACCAAAGAAAAAAGGTGGCTGGACGCGTCTCCCAGGTCCACTGCTACCCTGGAACATTTTCAGACGTGGCTTAACCTGGATGAGGCCCCAAAAAGATGTTATGAATTCGAACCAGGCCAGAGTCTGAAAAGGAAAAAGGCTCTCGTTTACTAAAAAAACTACAGAGGAGGAGAGTTTTAGGGGAGCCCAAACTCCCACGTAACATCACAAAGATAAGAATAGGCCAAAACATGTTGGGTTATCCCTGAAAAAGTAGTTCCCTGAGAGTGAGAAGATCCTTAAACCAAACTGAAACCCTCATTTTGTAACCCCTCGCACATCCAGGATTGGTGGGTTTTGGATCCACGCATCGATTGGTCGTTTTCCAGTATTCTCATTGGTCCTTATTGATATTCATTCTGGACCAATCATTTTCTCAGGGCATGAAATGATTGGTCAAGTCCCCTGTCCAATCACCGCACGCCCCAATATGACTACCGCCCCCACCAAACCCTGGTCCTCCCCAGGAGCCACAAAAAACACCCATCAACTCATCCCAAAACACAAATTCCCAACCCAGGTCCAATTGAACGCATTTAGAACCCCACTTCAAACAGCTTCCTTCTACGTATGACCATCCATTAATTTCTCCTTCAAGGGGAATTCTGATCTTCCCTACATCAACAATACTCTTATCTAAGCAATGCATCATGAAGGAAGCTTTCTATGCTCTACAGTCCTAACTAAATGAAGCCTCGCCAAGAAAACCTCAAAACATTGCATGTGCTATCTATGGCACAGCTCCTCTTCAAAATCAGGCGATGGCCAAAGCTCTAGCCAATGATGATGCGTCCCCTTTTCCCTTCTTTGTGCTGGTGTTCACAGGGGTCCCAGGATGAGAAAAAAGAGAGAATCTTGACTCCAAGTTTCAGAAGGTTGATTTATTCTTCCATGACACATATGCTATAAAAATGATATATGAGAAGAATACTAAAAGAAGGAAAGAAAGGATTTCATCTGAAAGGCTTGCAAGAAAAGGGAAAGAATGAAATGATAATAAAATCATGTCACTGACTGGACAACTGGACTGTGATTGGCCATTAATTAGAAACAGCCACACGAGACCAATCAAAGATGCACCTGTTGCATTCCACAGCAGCAGATCATTCTTGTTTACATTTTCGTTCTTGAGGCTTCTCAGGAGAAAAATCCTGGCAGAGGGATGTTTCAGAAAAGATCACGGCGCCGCCTGCTCTCAGCTGGCAGGGCACAAGGGCCTCTTGAGCTGCAGGCATCTCCTCTGCGCTCTACTTGCACTTGCTTTCTCCAGTTAAGGCAAGCAAAGCCGCTTGGCTCAGGATGTTCTTTGGGCTTCTGAAAGGCTCTGGCCACTTAGCTACAGCATGGCAAGGAAGGGAGTCTTACAAGGCTCTGCATATTTTAGAGTTTTATTGTCACTCCAGCTGAAACAAAGTATCCCCTGGCTACTTCTGCCTCTTCAGCATTCTGTCCTGCAGGTGGCCTGCTCAGATTGACAGCTTGGGGCACCTGCAGGCTCCAGTTCTGCTGCAGCCCAGCTCTTCCTCTCACAGCTGACTTCTTATTGTGACAATTTGTTCATTTCTACCTAAAAGATACCTCAGAGCTTCCCTCAATTAACAATCCACTGCTCTAAGCTAAACAACCCTCTTGTATCTAAGCTACCTACGTTCTATAGTCCTTAAAAGTTGCTCCCTACATGTCCTAAAGTTTGGAAAATATTCTCTTTTGGAGAAAAACACAACCGAGCTTTCGATTGAACCTGAAACCTAAGCTAAGCTAAGCTAAGCTAACCTAACCTAACCTAATCTAACCTAACCTAACCTAACCTAACCTTACCTATCCTAACACCTAAAGTGACCCATTTAGAAAACCTACTCCTATTTCCTATCTACAGCCCAGCTCCTCCTCCAACTCAGGGGATGGCTGAAACTCCGGCCGCAGATGACACATGCCCTTCTCCCTCCTCTCATCTGGCGGGGCACGAGGCGCAGGCATCTCCTCCTCAGGCGCAGGCGTCTCCTCTCCAGTCTTCCTGCACTCCCTTGGCTGAGATGATGAGAGCAGCCAGGCTGGAGGCAGGATTGCCTGCGGTCACAAAGGGATGCTGCCCAGAGGAAAAAGGAAACAAAGAAAGGAAGCCTTACTTTCCAGGAAGGCCTGCTGACGGGCTCAAGCAGGACTCCTTGGCTACCAGAAAGACACACCAAGAGCACCGAGGAATAGCAGCGTGTCCGCCTGCGCCTTCCTGTCCTGGCAGCCGTCTCAGCCACGTGGCCCACACTCCTCCTCACGCCTTCCTGCAGGCGTCCTCAGCTGACAGGCCTTTTTGCCCCTTTGCTTTTTCTTACCTGCAGGAGTTCCTGGGCAGACCAGCGCCTGTCCTCGTCAGCCTGCAGGCAGCAGCGGAGGAAGTCGCGTAGGAGAGCCGAGTGGTGCCTGGGGTTCTGCAGTTTTGGGGGCCCGTTTCTTTCGATCAGTTCAAAAACCTACAGTACAAGGATGCAAGAGGACACTCGACCTGCTCCTTTGCTAGCCACTTCATCAGCTCTCTGTGCACAGAGCCCCCTTTTGAAGCTGCACCTTACCCTGAGACGGGTCTCCCGCTCGTAAGGAGCTTCCCCTTCCACCATTTCCAGCCCCATGATGCCCAGGGACCAGATGTCTACTTTGGGGCCGTAGGCTTCTCCTCTCACCACCTCCGGTGCCATCCAGCTGGGAGTGCCCACGCTGGAGCTGCGCTTGCCGTGCTCAGGGCTGAGCTGGGCACAGAGGCCAAAGTCAGCTGAGGAGAAAAACAAAGCCTGTCAAAGCCAGCTACCACTGGCAAAGCAGCCAAAAGGATTGCCCACTCACAGCCCGGCCAGGCCATGCTGAGTCGAGCTGAGAAAGCGGCTGAGCTCTCCTGCCACGTGCCTGGAGCCAGCGAAAGAAGAAGCCATCGGCCACTTCAACAACACCCTGAGCATTCACGCACCGGCCAAGCGGCGCTCCTGGCCAAGTGGCACTCACCAAAAGGCAGCCCCACAGCACAGGCTGCAAAAGCCGCACCTGCACAGGGATACCCACCCAACTTGACAGATCCATCGGTGCCCACAAGAACATTGCAGCTTTTGATGTCTCTGTGGATGACTTGGCGGCAATGAAGGAAATCAAGTCCTTGCAGGCACTGAGAGAGAAAAAGGAGGGAGGCAAAGTTAACACGCAGCATGTCATTTCATCCTACCAGAAAGGAAAGAGCCCAACAGGATTGACAGCTTTGCCAGGGAATTGGGAGCCAGGGCACAGCATCATGCTGCTGTCACAAAGAAGAGCTTGCTGCTTCAACACTCTTGGAAGTTTTTGCTACATTTCCAAGCCAAGGCATCTGGGCTTGCAAAAGTTCCACCGGCCATCGGTACAAAGCGCGTCACCTTTGGCTGGGAGGCGGCACGGCAACGATTGTTGGCGAAGCCCAGTGGCAGCAGAGGAGGAAGCGGCGCCTTAGACCTGTGCCAGAATCCGTTGCCACCTGGGCTGCGATGTTATCCTTGGAAGCTGAGGACAGCTCTTTCCCTTAGCTTGAAATTCTGCCACCGCCATGCTGCCTTCCAGTGGTAAGGAATGTAGGACAGACAGACAGCAGGCAGGCAAGCATTGCGAGGCAAAGCTGCCAAGAGGAAACAAGTGAAAGCAAGCCAGTGAGGCAGCACCAGCGCCACAGGTCAGACAGCATAAAAGAGTGCAAGAGCAGAGCCTAAGGAGTGCAGGGACGGCGGCAGGCAGTTCCCTTCCCACGCTCTTGCTTCTCCTCTGTGTCTTGTCGGAAGCAGCAGCAAAAGAAGGCTGAGAGCCAGAAATCGCTGCTCTCCTTATCCTCCAGCTGACAAGCAGCATCCTGGCAGGCCTGGCCAAGCACAAGCGGGATCCCTCACCTCCCGACAGACAGCGCCTATCTGTCCTTCCGCCAGGTACACCGCACAGAGCACATCAAACAAGGTGCCGCCGTCCACAAACTCCATGGCCAGCCAGAGCTGCGCATCCACCAGGTAGCTGGAAGAAGAAAAGCACGGCATGGAAAGAGAGCAATGGGCACAGCTCAGTCACTCGAGGGCCTGAGCACGACTTTTGCCACTGCTCTCCAAGCTACGTGTGCCGCAAGAGACTATTGAACAGCAGGTCAACCTCCTGCCACCCTCTGGAGACGAGCGGAGAAATGGGAAAGAGCTCCGTTCTCTGCCACTGACCAAAGGGCATTGTCTCTTCTGGCTTGCACTAGCTAAAGCTGCATTGACGTGACCGTACGCCAACCTGTCTAAGTAGGTGACAATATTGGGATTCCTGTTGTCCCTCATGGCCAGGATTTCGTTGGCAGCCAGCTCCTCGGACATCCCCTCCTCAACGGACATGATCTTGATGGCCACCTGAAAGGACACGGGCGACGGTTGACTTGAGAAGACGCGCCCTGCTCGAGATCACAAGGAGCACGCAGCCAGTGCTTGTGCAATCAGGCAGCCAGCTGTGCCAAAGTGCCTTGTTCCTAGACAGCAGAGCTTAGCAGGAGCACCAAAGCCCATGCCAAATGCATTCTGCACCCTGAGCTTAGACTGTACTTGAGAGGAACAGCCTCTGTGGCAGACATGGAGCGACCAGCCAAAGCTCCAGGCAGGGCTGACAGCAGCGGGGAAAGCGCTGCAGAGCTGCAAAATGCCATGGTGCTGTTGGCACTTTACCTGTTGTCCGCTGCTGGTGTCAAGGGCTTTATAAACAGCTCCAAAGCCCCTAGAAAGAAAACAGCAGCAGAAAAAGGCCATTTATCCCTGGCACTGAAAGCAAGCCTAGGCAGGAGATCTCCCCAGGCTGCCTGCATGCCTTCAAAAGGGCCCGGCTGCGGCGTCTCTTTTTTGGCCAACAGCACATCAGCCCGTGAGGCCTCTGCCATGCGGGCCAGGCTGTCCCAGGGAGCACTAGGGTCCGGCATGAAGACCAAGGCCCGCTGGAAATCTCCAAGGCACGCGCCCACTTAGGTCACTTCCAAACCTAAAGGGAACTCTCTCTTTGTGAGGGTGTGCATGCATGGGTGTGTCAAGAAAGTGAGAACAATTAGAGTCAGAACACTGTCTTTGAGAATCTGACATTTCTTGGATGCCGAGGTGCTCTTTCAGGCCATAAAGTTGCCGGAGCAGGGCGTTTTCCAGCTCCTGCTCCTCAGCGCTGCAAGCTAGACATTGGCAGCATCAACTTGTCTTTGAGGAGCCCTTTGCATTGCACTGACTGAGCAGCGCTGGCAGGCGACAGGAGGTCAAGCCAGAGTCTGACCGTGATTGGAGCTTGCCTGACTTCACGCTTGATTTTGCAGCAGCCAAAGACCCGGCCCACACTTTTGGGAAATGACCTGACATCACACTTACCCTCGTCCGAGTTCTTCAAACGCCGTGTATCTGCTCATTGGCTGGCCCACACTCACAATGCTCCCTGAAAGACAAAAGCAGGCCTGCTCACTTGCATGCACAGACGCCGCTCCCCAGCCATCCCAAAGGCAGCCCCACCGCCAGCAGCTGTGGGCCCTTTTGGCTCCCTTGGCTTCCAAGTGCTGAGAGCAGCAAATGGGAGGGCCATCTTCTGCACCTTTCATCGGGTGGCCTTTGCAAGGAGGACTTCATTGCTTTCAAGCACAGCTTGATAAGCCAAAAGGATGAGCCCTTAAGAAGGGGGCCCAAAGAGGTAAGCAAGGGCCTTTGCAGCCTCTGCAGTCACACCCCCCCCATCACTGGCAAGGCTTCCTAGAAGCACAAAGTGTCTGAGCCGCAGGAGAAGTAAGAAGGAGAGCCAAAAAGCAGCTGGGGCCAGAGAGCTGCCTGGGGCCTACGCACTTGCTAGGTGCCAGCCTTCTGCTCAAGCAGAAACAATCTCTGCTTTTCTCTTTGGCACAGAAGGCAGCCCAGGCAGAGCCAAGGCAGGTCCAGCCGCCCTCATAGGCAGCAGGAACTCCCTGAGCGCTGCCGCGCTGCCTCAAAGCACAGCAACAGGTTCTGCAGAGGGCCCTGAGGACCTCTGGCACCGGGGGGAACTTCTGGCGCAGCCTACACCCAGACACGCACGCAAGGCACTGCTCTGGCACACAGGAAATACAGCGGACGTACTCAGTGTCTTCAGGCCCTGCTCCTCTCTGCTCTCGGCCTGCGGGGCTGCGCTGCTGGATGAAGTGCCAGCAGCGGGGGGCCAGCTGGCTGCTGCAGGCCATGCTGCTCCGGCGGCACCAGGCTGAATTGCAGAGCGGGTGTTGAGCTGGGACAAGAAAGGATTGCCCGTCAGAAGGGTGGCTGGCACAGATGCCCAGCACAGCGCACGCCACTAGCAGGGCCTTGGGAAGATGCCCTCAGCCACCGCCAGGCCTCTCCAGCTATTGGGCCCTTTCCCATGTCCCCTTCTCAAAGGCAATGGCAAAAGAACAAAGGCTTTTTTGATCCAGCCCCTGGTGGCCGCTTCCATGCTCCATTGTTTCAACTTTTCTGCTAGACACTGGCAACAATGGAGCGATGGGCTTGTGCAGATGCACAAAGAGATCAGAGCACAGCCCCAGAGCCTCCTTGCTTTCTTCCTCCTGTGTTTTCGCGGGCAATGATATCGCCCTGGAGGTGGCGTGCAACCGTCTGCTCAGAAACCCGGAGCATGTCCCTCCTCTGATCTGTTTCACGGATTTCCCCTCTCCATGTCAGCCTTTAGGCAGCGGCCCTTCGGAGCCGCCTTCCAGCCCTGCCCAGACCCATGCGCCCTTTCCCATGCAGAGCTGAGCAGGATTCTCCTCCCCAAACTCTGCTCTGACCGCCTGCAAGCCCAGCGCAGCCTACATTGTGCCTGAAGCTAATTAGTCCATGCAGAGGGCAGGTCCCTTCCAGGGGCCACTGCCTGCCAAATACCCCGCCAGGCTGTCAGCTGCCTCTTTGGGCCGCTCTGCCCGCTGACCGCAGGCAGCCTGCACTGCCACCGGCCACAAGGGGCTGACTCCTACCCTGGCAAGAATTGAATGCAGCCTCTTGTCTATTGCCAAGAGACATTCTCGGGCCCTCTCAGCATCCCAGACAAGTGATGCTTGAAGGTCAAAGTTGAGAAGCCATTGGCCAGGCCTCCCTGGCTTGGCTGAAGCAGCACTATGTCACGGCAGGCACACAGCCCCCAGCACCTTAAGCCGCGAGCAACAAGGCCTGCTCCAAGCAAACCTTGAAGCTTGGCACTGCAGCCAAGGCAGGGCCAAGCTCAGCTGCCACTTACCGGCTCTGCACCTTCAGGCTGTGGAAGAACAGCAGCTGGAGGCTTGGTGTTCCTTTGCTCCTCTTCAACCTCGTCCTCAATGACAGAGGGAGCCAGAGGAGTTGCTGAGCCTGCTGCTGAGCCCTGCAGACAGACACAAGTGAGAGAGACGCGCAAGAGCCAATCCCTTGGCAGCTGCTTTCTCTTGGCAAGGGAAAGGACCCAGGAGAAGGGCAAATGATACACTTGGATGCAAGTGGCACTCTGAGTCAGGGAAACGCCAGGAAGAGGGCTGGGGTCTTGCTCTGCTGTTCCTTGAAAGGCTCTTCCTTGGAAAATCAGCAAACAGCCAGTGCTCCCTTTGCTACTGCTGATGCCACCAGGCACTTGGCCTTTCTTTCAGCCTGCCACGCTGGCACTCCACTGCACTCTACTGCCAAAGGCCAAGCTGGCAGAAGTGCCGCACAATTCTCCCACGCCAGCAAGGTCAGAGCTTCCTTTGCCACTCACCAAAGGACAGGCTTGTCTCCATCCACGTGTCAGGTGACCTGCAGGGAGCGAGGGAAAAGTGGTGGCTTCTCCATGGCCATTTTCTTCCCAAATAACCTGGGTCAGGTTATTTGGCAAGAAAAGAGCAGAGCCAAGCAAAAGCCAGGTGATGCCAGCCCCAGGATGAACCTTTACTTACGAGTCAGCTGGGTCACGTAGAAGACAGAATAAGCCACAGAAAAGACGGTGCAAACCGCGGCACAGACTTGCCCGATCATTTTGGCAGCGCTGTGCGGGTTTGCACGCTGAATGCCACCCAAGGGAGATGGAAGAGTCCTCTCGGGGTGCAGGCCGTCTTCTGGGAACTCCTTGATCGCAAGGATCCTGCTGCAGGGAGCGAGCGGAAGAGCTGCTCTGCACAAGCAGGCCTTGCGCGCCCCGGGACAACGCTGCGCTGACAGCACTGTGACGTGGCGCCGCTCCCTTGACCTCACAATAGCAGCTGCCCTGGCTTTGTTGTGCCCAGCAAGCCCACCCTCTCTAGAGCCGAGGCAAAAGGAAGGCCTGGCAAGTTCTCCTCAGTCATAAAGCAGCAGCAATTGACCTCACAGTCTATAGGGCAGTGCTCAAGGCATCCCAGGAGAGCCCAGAACAATGAGCCAGCCCTCCTAGCGTCCAAGAAATCCAAGCAAACATGACTTTTGGTCCCAAAAGCTTGGACTAAAAGCAAGTGTGCTTCTTCTAGGTGGCATCTTACTTGGTTCTGAAACGCCTCACTTCTTCCATGCCATTTAGGGGGCAAAAGAAGCCAAGAGAATAAATGGCCAGGAGCATTGTAGGCTGCAGCTGCTTCTCGAGCACGTGGGTGCATGCTGACCTTTGCTCTGACTGGGTTTGGAGGCCGACGTCCCGTTGTGGCAGCTGGCTTAGCTCTTGACGCAAAGCTCCTCTCGTCCCGCTTGCCGTTTCTCAGGCAACTGAAAGTCTCAGCGCGTCCGGAAGAGCTGTGCGCTGCGTCTTGGCTTGCCACACTTGTGTTGTGTCGGAGCTCTGGCAGCGGCCTGCGGCCCACTGCCCTGCAATGGCCTGCAGATGTCGAGCCCGAAGAAGGCCCCTTTGGAACAGGCCAAAGCTGCAGTGGGAGGGATGTTGGCCCCAGCTCCATGCTCCCTGTAAGATTCCTTGCAGAGATTTGGGCAGCCACATCCCAGTACAAATGAGATGCAGTCATTTCCTTCTCTGTCAAAATCTTGAGGCAGACCCAGGAGGCATCTTGAAAGTGGAACCAAGTACTGGGTGGGAGGGGGCAAAAAGTGCACGCGGCTCCTCTGCAAATCAACTCTGTTCACCCGTGGAATCATGATGCATGGCTTAGCTCCCTATCCTTGTGCTTTCCTTGCTTGTGACTCAGCACAGACATGTCCTCTGATAACAGACAGCACAGCGCCTTGAAAGGAGCTTTAGCCTGGGCTCTTCCCACTTGGCATGCTGAGGGTGGCATTTGAAAATCAAGGCAATTGCTGAAGGGCCCAGAATTCCCTTGAAATTCTCTTGCTGAAACACTGCAGTTGTTAGCCAGAAGAGTTGCCTCCATGTGAAAGCATCCCATTTTCCCCATTTGCAAGTCAGCTGCCATTAGCCAGGCAGCTGGAGGGCTTAGAGAAGGAAGCATGACAGCTAAGCTTGGAAAGCCGGGCGTTGGCTCTCAGAGCCCCTTGAGCAGAGCGCTTTGCTGCTCCAAAGGTTGAAGAGAGGGCACTGTTAGGAAGATGTGACATTTCAGCCCTCCTTTGCTTTTCAATCCCAAGGGATTGGCAGCAAGGGGGGACAAGCAGGGCCTGGCCCCTCCTCCTGCCCTGTTGGCAGCTGCAGGTGGCACTGAGGGACACCAGGGCACACGGGAATAACAGCTCTGCCAGGCAGGTGGGGCGCTCTGGGAAGGGGGAGAGCCTTGGGCCTCTGGCAGGCAGCGCAAAGCCATGAACGGGACGGCCCGTCAGGAGCAAACGGCTTCCAAGGCGCCGGGCGGCTTAGGCACAGCGTGACATGGGAGGGAACATTCCAGGCCTCTGCAGCCTTTTGAGTTTGTATTGCAAGTCCTGCTGAAACCAAGGGCTGCAACAGAGAACCTTCGGCTTTCTTCACCATCTTCACCATCCTCATCATTTTGTCCTTCAGCTGGCCAGTGCAGGCTGACAGCTCGCAGCACATCTGCTGAATGCCAGCTTCTTCTTTGCTAGCTTCTCTCTTCTTATGATTCATTTCTCCTTCAAGGGGAATTCTGATCTTCCCTACATCAACAATACTCTTCTCTTATCTAAGCAATGCATCATGAAGGAAGCTTTCTATGCTCTACAGTCCTAACTAAATGAAGCCTCGCCAAGAAAACCTCAAAACATTGCATGTGCTATCTATGGCACAGATCCTCTTCAAAATCAGGCGATGGCCAAAGCTCTAGCCAATGATGATGCGTCCACTTTTCCCCTCTTTGTGCTGGTGTTCACAGGGGTCCCAGGATGAGGGAAAAGAGAGAATCTTGACTCCAAGTTTCAGAAGGTTGATTTATTCTTCCATGACACATATGCTATAAAAATGACATATGAGAAGAATACTAAAAGAAGGAAAGAAAGGATTTCATCTGAAAGGCTTGCAAGAAAAGGGAAAGAATGAAATGATAATAAAATCATGTCACTGACTGGACAACTGGACTGTGATTGGCCATTAATTAGAAACAGCCACACGAGACCAATCAAAGATGCACCTGTTGCATTCCACAGCAGCAGATCATTCTTGTTTACATTTTCGTTCTTGAGGCTTCTCAGGAGAAAAATCCTGGCAGAGGGATGTTTCAGAAAAGATCACGGCGCCGCCTGCTCTCAGCTGGCAGGGCACAAGGGCCTCTTGAGCCGCAGGCATCTCCTCTGCGCTCTACTTGCACTTGCTTTCTCCAGTTAAGGCAAGCAAAGCCGCTTGGCTCAGGATGTTCTTTGGGCTTCTGAAAGGCTCTGGCCACTTAGCTACAGCATGGCAAGGAAGGGAGTCTTACAAGGCTCTGCATATTTTAGAGTTTTATTGTCACTCCAGCTGAAACAAAGTATCCCCTGGCTACTTCTGCCTCTTCAGCATTCTGTCCTGCAGGTGGCCTGCTCAGACTGACAGCTTGGGGCACCTGCAGGCTCCCGTTCTGCTGCAGCCCAGCTCTTCCTCTCACAGCTGACTTCCCATTGTGACAATTTGTTCATTTCTACCTAAAAGATACCTCAGAGCTTCCCTCAATTAACAATCCACTGCTCTAAGCTAAACAACCCTCTTGTATCTAAGCTACCTACGTTCTATAGTCCTTAAAAGTTGCTCCCTACATGTCCTAAAGTTTGAAAAATATTCTCTTTTGGAGAAAAACACAACCGAGCTTTCGATTGAACCTGAAACCTAAGCTAAGCTAAGCTAAGCTAACCTAAACTAATCTAACCTAACCTAACCTAACCTAACCTTACCTATCCTAACACCTAAAGTGACCCATTTAGAAAACCTACTCCTATTTCCTATCTACAGCCCAGCTCCTCCTCCAACTCAGGGGATGGCTGAAACTCCGGCCGCAGATGACACATGCCCTTCTCCCTCCTCTCAGCTGGCGGGGCACGAGGCGCAGGCATCTCCTCCTCAGGCGCAGGCGTCTCCTCTCCAGTCTTCCTGCACTCCCTTGGCTGAGATGATGAGAGCAGCCAGGCTGGAGGCAGGATTGCCTGCGGTCACAAAGGGATGCTGCCCAGAGGAAAAAGGAAACAAAGAAAGGAAGCCTTACTTTCCAGGAAGGCCTGCTGACGGGCTCAAGCAGGACTCCTTGGCTACCAGAAAGACACACCAAGAGCACCGAGGAATAGCAGCGTGTCCGCCTGCGCCTTCCTGTCCTGGCAGCCGTCTCAGCCACGTGGCCCACACTCCTCCTCACGCCTTCCTGCAGGCGTCCTCAGCTGACAGGCCTTTTTGCCCCTTTGCTTTTTCTTACCTGCAGGAGTTCCTGGGCAGACCAGCGCCTGTCCTCGTCAGCCTGCAGGCAGCAGCGGAGGAAGTCGCGTAGGAGAGCCGAGTGGTGCCTGGGGTTCTGCAGTTTTGGGGGCCCGTTTCTTTCGATCAGTTCAAAAACCTACAGTACAAGGATGCAAGAGGACACTCGACCTGCTCCTTTGCTAGCCACTTCATCAGCTCTCTGTGCACAGAGCCCCCTTTTGAAGCTGCACCTTACCCTGAGACGGGTCTCCCGCTCGTAAGGAGCTTCCCCTTCCACCATTTCCAGCCCCATGATGCCCAGGGACCAGATGTCTACTTTGGGGCCGTAGGCTTCTCCTCTCACCACCTCCGGTGCCATCCAGCTGGGAGTGCCCACGCTGGAGCTGCGCTTGCCGTGCTCAGGGCTGAGCTGGGCACAGAGGCCAAAGTCAGCTGAGGAGAAAAACAAAGCCTGTCAAAGCCAGCTACCACTGGCAAAGCAGCCAAAAGGATTGCCCACTCACAGCCCGGCCAGGCCATGCTGAGTCGAGCTGAGAAAGCGGCTGAGCTCTCCTGCCACGTGCCTGGAGCCAGCGAAAGAAGAAGCCATCGGCCACTTCAACAACACCCTGAGCATTCACGCACCGGCCAAGCGGCGCTCCTGGCCAAGTGGCACTCACCAAAAGGCAGCCCCACAGCACAGGCTGCAAAAGCCGCACCTGCACAGGGATACCCACCCAACTTGACAGATCCATCGGTGCCCACAAGAACATTGCAGCTTTTGATGTCTCTGTGGATGACTTGGCGGCAATGAAGGAAATCAAGTCCTTGCAGGCACTGAGAGAGAAAAAGGAGGGAGGCAAAGTTAACACGCAGCATGTCATTTCATCCTACCAGAAAGGAAAGAGCCCAACAGGATTGACAGCTTTGCCAGGGAATTGGGAGCCAGGGCACAGCATCATGCTGCTGTCACAAAGAAGAGCTTGCTGCTTCAACACTCTTGGAAGTTTTTGCTACATTTCCAAGCCAAGGCATCTGGGCTTGCAAAAGTTCCACCGGCCATCGGTACAAAGCGCGTCACCTTTGGCTGGGAGGCGGCACGGCAACGATTGTTGGCGAAGCCCAGTGGCAGCAGAGGAGGAAGCGGCGCCTTAGACCTGTGCCAGAATCCGTTGCCACCTGGGCTGCGATGTTATCCTTGGAAGCTGAGGACAGCTCTTTCCCTTAGCTTGAAATTCTGCCACCGCCATGCTGCCTTCCAGTGGTAAGGAATGTAGGACAGACAGACAGCAGGCAGGCAAGCATTGCGAGGCAAAGCTGCCAAGAGGAAACAAGTGAAAGCAAGCCAGTGAGGCAGCACCAGCGCCACAGGTCAGACAGCATAAAAGAGTGCAAGAGCAGAGCCTAAGGAGTGCAGGGACGGCGGCAGGCAGTTCCCTTCCCACGCTCTTGCTTCTCCTCTGTGTCTTGTCGGAAGCAGCAGCAAAAGAAGGCTGAGAGCCAGAAATCGCTGCTCTCCTTATCCTCCAGCTGACAAGCAGCATCCTGGCAGGCCTGGCCAAGCACAAGCGGGATCCCTCACCTCCCGACAGACAGCGCCTATCTGTCCTTCCGCCAGGTACACCGCACAGAGCACATCAAACAAGGTGCCGCCGTCCACAAACTCCATGGCCAGCCAGAGCTGCGCATCCACCAGGTAGCTGGAAGAAGAAAAGCACGGCATGGAAAGAGAGCAATGGGCACAGCTCAGTCACTCGAGGGCCTGAGCACGACTTTTGCCACTGCTCTCCAAGCTACGTGTGCCGCAAGAGACTATTGAACAGCAGGTCAACCTCCTGCCACCCTCTGGAGACGAGCGGAGAAATGGGAAAGAGCTCCGTTCTCTGCCACTGACCAAAGGGCATTGTCTCTTCTGGCTTGCACTAGCTAAAGCTGCATTGACGTGACCGTACGCCAACCTGTCTAAGTAGGTGACAATATTGGGATTCCTGTTGTCCCTCATGGCCAGGATTTCGTTGGCAGCCAGCTCCTCGGACATCCCCTCCTCAACGGACATGATCTTGATGGCCACCTGAAAGGACACGGGCGACGGTTGACTTGAGAAGACGCGCCCTGCTCGAGATCACAAGGAGCACGCAGCCAGTGCTTGTGCAATCAGGCAGCCAGCTGTGCCAAAGTGCCTTGTTCCTAGACAGCAGAGCTTAGCAGGAGCACCAAAGCCCATGCCAAATGCATTCTGCACCCTGAGCTTAGACTGTACTTGAGAGGAACAGCCTCTGTGGCAGACATGGAGCGACCAGCCAAAGCTCCAGGCAGGGCTGACAGCAGCGGGGAAAGCGCTGCAGAGCTGCAAAATGCCATGGTGCTGTTGGCACTTTACCTGTTGTCCGCTGCTGGTGTCAAGGGCTTTATAAACAGCTCCAAAGCCCCTAGAAAGAAAACAGCAGCAGAAAAAGGCCATTTATCCCTGGCACTGAAAGCAAGCCTAGGCAGGAGATCTCCCCAGGCTGCCTGCATGCCTTCAAAAGGGCCCGGCTGCGGCGTCTCTTTTTTGGCCAACAGCACATCAGCCCGTGAGGCCTCTGCCATGCGGGCCAGGCTGTCCCAGGGAGCACTAGGGTCCGGCATGAAGACCAAGGCCCGCTGGAAATCTCCAAGGCACGCGCCCACTTAGGTCACTTCCAAACCTAAAGGGAACTCTCTCTTTGTGAGGGTGTGCATGCATGGGTGTGTCAAGAAAGTGAGAACAATTAGAGTCAGAACACTGTCTTTGAGAATCTGACATTTCTTGGATGCCGAGGTGCTCTTTCAGGCCATAAAGTTGCCGGAGCAGGGCGTTTTCCAGCTCCTGCTCCTCAGCGCTGCAAGCTAGACATTGGCAGCATCAACTTGTCTTTGAGGAGCCCTTTGCATTGCACTGACTGAGCAGCGCTGGCAGGCGACAGGAGGTCAAGCCAGAGTCTGACCGTGATTGGAGCTTGCCTGACTTCACGCTTGATTTTGCAGCAGCCAAAGACCCGGCCCACACTTTTGGGAAATGACCTGACATCACACTTACCCTCGTCCGAGTTCTTCAAACGCCGTGTATCTGCTCATTGGCTGGCCCACACTCACAATGCTCCCTGAAAGACAAAAGCAGGCCTGCTCACTTGCATGCACAGACGCCGCTCCCCAGCCATCCCAAAGGCAGCCCCACCGCCAGCAGCTGTGGGCCCTTTTGGCTCCCTTGGCTTCCAAGTGCTGAGAGCAGCAAATGGGAGGGCCATCTTCTGCACCTTTCATCGGGTGGCCTTTGCAAGGAGGACTTCATTGCTTTCAAGCACAGCTTGATAAGCCAAAAGGATGAGCCCTTAAGAAGGGGGCCCAAAGAGGTAAGCAAGGGCCTTTGCAGCCTCTGCAGTCACACCCCCCCCATCACTGGCAAGGCTTCCTAGAAGCACAAAGTGTCTGAGCCGCAGGAGAAGTAAGAAGGAGAGCCAAAAAGCAGCTGGGGCCAGAGAGCTGCCTGGGGCCTACGCACTTGCTAGGTGCCAGCCTTCTGCTCAAGCAGAAACAATCTCTGCTTTTCTCTTTGGCACAGAAGGCAGCCCAGGCAGAGCCAAGGCAGGTCCAGCCGCCCTCATAGGCAGCAGGAACTCCCTGAGCGCTGCCGCGCTGCCTCAAAGCACAGCAACAGGTTCTGCAGAGGGCCCTGAGGACCTCTGGCACCGGGGGGAACTTCTGGCGCAGCCTACACCCAGACACGCACGCAAGGCACTGCTCTGGCACACAGGAAATACAGCGGACGTACTCAGTGTCTTCAGGCCCTGCTCCTCTCTGCTCTCGGCCTGCGGGGCTGCGCTGCTGGATGAAGTGCCAGCAGCGGGGGGCCAGCTGGCTGCTGCAGGCCATGCTGCTCCGGCGGCACCAGGCTGAATTGCAGAGCGGGTGTTGAGCTGGGACAAGAAAGGATTGCCCGTCAGAAGGGTGGCTGGCACAGATGCCCAGCACAGCGCACGCCACTAGCAGGGCCTTGGGAAGATGCCCTCAGCCACCGCCAGGCCTCTCCAGCTATTGGGCCCTTTCCCATGTCCCCTTCTCAAAGGCAATGGCAAAAGAACAAAGGCTTTTTTGATCCAGCCCCTGGTGGCCGCTTCCATGCTCCATTGTTTCAACTTTTCTGCTAGACACTGGCAACAATGGAGCGATGGGCTTGTGCAGATGCACAAAGAGATCAGAGCACAGCCCCAGAGCCTCCTTGCTTTCTTCCTCCTGTGTTTTCGCGGGCAATGATATCGCCCTGGAGGTGGCGTGCAACCGTCTGCTCAGAAACCCGGAGCATGTCCCTCCTCTGATCTGTTTCACGGATTTCCCCTCTCCATGTCAGCCTTTAGGCAGCGGCCCTTCGGAGCCGCCTTCCAGCCCTGCCCAGACCCATGCGCCCTTTCCCATGCAGAGCTGAGCAGGATTCTCCTCCCCAAACTCTGCTCTGACCGCCTGCAAGCCCAGCGCAGCCTACATTGTGCCTGAAGCTAATTAGTCCATGCAGAGGGCAGGTCCCTTCCAGGGGCCACTGCCTGCCAAATACCCCGCCAGGCTGTCAGCTGCCTCTTTGGGCCGCTCTGCCCGCTGACCGCAGGCAGCCTGCACTGCCACCGGCCACAAGGGGCTGACTCCTACCCTGGCAAGAATTGAATGCAGCCTCTTGTCTATTGCCAAGAGACATTCTCGGGCCCTCTCAGCATCCCAGACAAGTGATGCTTGAAGGTCAAAGTTGAGAAGCCATTGGCCAGGCCTCCCTGGCTTGGCTGAAGCAGCACTATGTCACGGCAGGCACACAGCCCCCAGCACCTTAAGCCGCGAGCAACAAGGCCTGCTCCAAGCAAACCTTGAAGCTTGGCACTGCAGCCAAGGCAGGGCCAAGCTCAGCTGCCACTTACCGGCTCTGCACCTTCAGGCTGTGGAAGAACAGCAGCTGGAGGCTTGGTGTTCCTTTGCTCCTCTTCAACCTCGTCCTCAATGACAGAGGGAGCCAGAGGAGTTGCTGAGCCTGCTGCTGAGCCCTGCAGACAGACACAAGTGAGAGAGACGCGCAAGAGCCAATCCCTTGGCAGCTGCTTTCTCTTGGCAAGGGAAAGGACCCAGGAGAAGGGCAAATGATACACTTGGATGCAAGTGGCACTCTGAGTCAGGGAAACGCCAGGAAGAGGGCTGGGGTCTTGCTCTGCTGTTCCTTGAAAGGCTCTTCCTTGGAAAATCAGCAAACAGCCAGTGCTCCCTTTGCTACTGCTGATGCCACCAGGCACTTGGCCTTTCTTTCAGCCTGCCACGCTGGCACTCCACTGCACTCTACTGCCAAAGGCCAAGCTGGCAGAAGTGCCGCACAATTCTCCCACGCCAGCAAGGTCAGAGCTTCCTTTGCCACTCACCAAAGGACAGGCTTGTCTCCATCCACGTGTCAGGTGACCTGCAGGGAGCGAGGGAAAAGTGGTGGCTTCTCCATGGCCATTTTCTTCCCAAATAACCTGGGTCAGGTTATTTGGCAAGAAAAGAGCAGAGCCAAGCAAAAGCCAGGTGATGCCAGCCCCAGGATGAACCTTTACTTACGAGTCAGCTGGGTCACGTAGAAGACAGAATAAGCCACAGAAAAGACGGTGCAAACCGCGGCACAGACTTGCCCGATCATTTTGGCAGCGCTGTGCGGGTTTGCACGCTGAATGCCACCCAAGGGAGATGGAAGAGTCCTCTTGGGGTGCAGGCCGTCTTCTGGGAACTCCTTGATCGCAAGGATCCTGCTGCAGGGAGCGAGCGGAAGAGCTGCTCTGCACAAGCAGGCCTTGCGCGCCCCGGGACAACGCTGCGCTGACAGCACTGTGACGTGGCGCCGCTCCCTTGACCTCACAATAGCAGCTGCCCTGGCTTTGTTGTGCCCAGCAAGCCCACCCTCTCTAGAGCCGAGGCAAAAGGAAGGCCTGGCAAGTTCTCCTCAGTCATAAAGCAGCAGCAATTGACCTCACAGTCTATAGGGCAGTGCTCAAGGCATCCCAGGAGAGCCCAGAACAATGAGCCAGCCCTCCTAGCGTCCAAGAAATCCAAGCAAACATGACTTTTGGTCCCAAAAGCTTGGACTAAAAGCAAGTGTGCTTCTTCTAGGTGGCATCTTACTTGGTTCTGAAACGCCTCACTTCTTCCATGCCATTTAGGGGGCAAAAGAAGCCAAGAGAATAAATGGCCAGGAGCATTGTAGGCTGCAGCTGCTTCTCGAGCACGTGGGTGCATGCTGACCTTTGCTCTGACTGGGTTTGGAGGCCGACGTCCCGTTGTGGCAGCTGGCTTAGCTCTTGACGCAAAGCTCCTCTCGTCCCGCTTGCCGTTTCTCAGGCAACTGAAAGTCTCAGCGCGTCCGGAAGAGCTGTGCGCTGCGTCTTGGCTTGCCACACTTGTGTTGTGTCGGAGCTCTGGCAGCGGCCTGCGGCCCACTGCCCTGCAATGGCCTGCAGATGTCGAGCCCGAAGAAGGCCCCTTTGGAACAGGCCAAAGCTGCAGTGGGAGGGATGTTGGCCCCAGCTCCATGCTCCCTGTAAGATTCCTTGCAGAGATTTGGGCAGCCACATCCCAGTACAAATGAGATGCAGTCATTTCCTTCTCTGTCAAAATCTTGAGGCAGACCCAGGAGGCATCTTGAAAGTGGAACCAAGTACTGGGTGGGAGGGGGCAAAAAGTGCACGCGGCTCCTCTGCAAATCAACTCTGTTCACCCGTGGAATCATGATGCATGGCTTAGCTCCCTATCCTTGTGCTTTCCTTGCTTGTGACTCAGCACAGACATGTCCTCTGATAACAGACAGCACAGCGCCTTGAAAGGAGCTTTAGCCTGGGCTCTTCCCACTTGGCATGCTGAGGGTGGCATTTGAAAATCAAGGCAATTGCTGAAGGGCCCAGAATTCCCTTGAAATTCTCTTGCTGAAACACTGCAGTTGTTAGCCAGAAGAGTTGCCTCCATGTGAAAGCATCCCATTTTCCCCATTTGCAAGTCAGCTGCCATTAGCCAGGCAGCTGGAGGGCTTAGAGAAGGAAGCATGACAGCTAAGCTTGGAAAGCCGGGCGTTGGCTCTCAGAGCCCCTTGAGCAGAGCGCTTTGCTGCTCCAAAGGTTGAAGAGAGGGCACTGTTAGGAAGATGTGACATTTCAGCCCTCCTTTGCTTTTCAATCCCAAGGGATTGGCAGCAAGGGGGGACAAGCAGGGCCTGGCCCCTCCTCCTGCCCTGTTGGCAGCTGCAGGTGGCACTGAGGGACACCAGGGCACACGGGAATAACAGCTCTGCCAGGCAGGTGGGGCGCTCTGGGAAGGGGGAGAGCCTTGGGCCTCTGGCAGGCAGCGCAAAGCCATGAACGGGACGGCCCGTCAGGAGCAAACGGCTTCCAAGGCGCCGGGCGGCTTAGGCACAGCGTGACATGGGAGGGAACATTCCAGGCCTCTGCAGCCTTTTGAGTTTGTATTGCAAGTCCTGCTGAAACCAAGGGCTGCAACAGAGAACCTTCGGCTTTCTTCACCATCTTCACCATCCTCATCATTTTGTCCTTCAGCTGGCCAGTGCAGGCTGACAGCTCGCAGCACATCTGCTGAATGCCAGCTTCTTCTTTGCTAGCTTCTCTCTTCTTATGATTCATTTCTCCTTCAAGGGGAATTCTGATCTTCCCTACATCAACAATACTCTTCTCTTATCTAAGCAATGCATCATGAAGGAAGCTTTCTATGCTCTACAGTCCTAACTAAATGAAGCCTCGCCAAGAAAACCTCAAAACATTGCATGTGCTATCTATGGCACAGATCCTCTTCAAAATCAGGCGATGGCCAAAGCTCTAGCCAATGATGATGCGTCCACTTTTCCCCTCTTTGTGCTGGTGTTCACAGGGGTCCCAGGATGAGGGAAAAGAGAGAATCTTGACTCCAAGTTTCAGAAGGTTGATTTATTCTTCCATGACACATATGCTATAAAAATGACATATGAGAAGAATACTAAAAGAAGGAAAGAAAGGATTTCATCTGAAAGGCTTGCAAGAAAAGGGAAAGAATGAAATGATAATAAAATCATGTCACTGACTGGACAACTGGACTGTGATTGGCCATTAATTAGAAACAGCCACACGAGACCAATCAAAGATGCACCTGTTGCATTCCACAGCAGCAGATCATTCTTGTTTACATTTTCGTTCTTGAGGCTTCTCAGGAGAAAAATCCTGGCAGAGGGATGTTTCAGAAAAGATCACGGCGCCGCCTGCTCTCAGCTGGCAGGGCACAAGGGCCTCTTGAGCCGCAGGCATCTCCTCTGCGCTCTACTTGCACTTGCTTTCTCCAGTTAAGGCAAGCAAAGCCGCTTGGCTCAGGATGTTCTTTGGGCTTCTGAAAGGCTCTGGCCACTTAGCTACAGCATGGCAAGGAAGGGAGTCTTACAAGGCTCTGCATATTTTAGAGTTTTATTGTCACTCCAGCTGAAACAAAGTATCCCCTGGCTACTTCTGCCTCTTCAGCATTCTGTCCTGCAGGTGGCCTGCTCAGACTGACAGCTTGGGGCACCTGCAGGCTCCCGTTCTGCTGCAGCCCAGCTCTTCCTCTCACAGCTGACTTCCCATTGTGACAATTTGTTCATTTCTACCTAAAAGATACCTCAGAGCTTCCCTCAATTAACAATCCACTGCTCTAAGCTAAACAACCCTCTTGTATCTAAGCTACCTACGTTCTATAGTCCTTAAAAGTTGCTCCCTACATGTCCTAAAGTTTGAAAAATATTCTCTTTTGGAGAAAAACACAACCGAGCTTTCGATTGAACCTGAAACCTAAGCTAAGCTAAGCTAAGCTAACCTAAACTAATCTAACCTAACCTAACCTAACCTAACCTTACCTATCCTAACACCTAAAGTGACCCATTTAGAAAACCTACTCCTATTTCCTATCTACAGCCCAGCTCCTCCTCCAACTCAGGGGATGGCTGAAACTCCGGCCGCAGATGACACATGCCCTTCTCCCTCCTCTCAGCTGGCGGGGCACGAGGCGCAGGCATCTCCTCCTCAGGCGCAGGCGTCTCCTCTCCAGTCTTCCTGCACTCCCTTGGCTGAGATGATGAGAGCAGCCAGGCTGGAGGCAGGATCGCCTGCGGTCACAAAGGGATGCTGCCCAGAGGAAAAAGGAAACAAAGAAAGGAAGCCTTACTTTCCAGGAAGGCCTGCTGACGGGCTCAAGCAGGACTCCTTGGCTACCAGAAAGACACACAAAGAGCACTGAGAAATAGCAGCGTGTCCGCCTGCGCCTTCCTGTCCTGGCAGCCGTCTCAGCCACGTGGCCCACACTCCTCCTCACGCCTTCCTGCAGGCGTCCTCAGCTGACAGGCCTTTTTGCCCCTTTGCTTTTTCTTACCTGCAGGAGTTCCTGGGCAGACCAGCGCCTGTCCTCGTCAGCCTGCAGGCAGCAGCGGAGGAAGTCGCGTAGGAGAGCCGAGTGGTGCCTGAGGTTCTGCAGTTTTGGGGGCCCGTTTCTTTCGATCAGTTCAAAAACCTACAGCACATGGATGCAAGAGGACACTCGACCTGCTCCTTTGCTAGCCACATCATCAGCTCTATGCACAGAGCCCCCTTTTGAAGCTGCACCTTACCCTGAGACGGGTCTCCCGCTCGTAAGGAGCTTCCCCTTCCACCATTTCCAGCCCCATGATGCCCAGGGACCAGATGTCTACTTTGGGGCCGTAGGCTTCTCCTCTCACCACCTCCGGTGCCATCCAGCTGGGAGTGCCCACGCTGGAGCTGCGCCTGCCGCGCTCAGGGCTGAGCTGGGCACAGAGGCCAAAGTCAGCTGAGGAGAAAAACAAAGCCTGTCAAAGCCAGCTACCACTGGCAAAGCAGCCAAAAGGATTGCCCACTCACAGCCCGGCCAGGCCATGCTGAGTCGAGCTGAGAAAGCGGCTGAGCTCTCCTGCCACGTGCCTGGAGCCAGCGAAAGAAGAAGCCATCGGCCACTTCAACAACACCCTGAGCATTCACGCACCGGCCAAGCGGCGCTCCTGGCCAAGTGGCACTCACCAAAAGGCAGCCCCACAGCACAGGCTGCAAAAGCCGCACCTGCACAGGGATACCCACCCAACTTGACAGATCCATCGGTGCCCACAAGAACATTGCAGCTTTTGATGTCTCTGTGGATGACTTGGCGGCAATGAAGGAAATCAAGTCCTTGCAGGCACTGAGAGAGAAAAAGGAGGGAGGCAAAGTTAACACGCAGCATGTCATTTCATCCTGCCAGAAAGGAAAGAGCCCAACAGGATTGACAGCTTTGCCAGGGAATTGGGAGCCAGGGCACAGCATCATGCTGCTGTCACAAAGAAGAGCTTGCTGCTTCAACACTCTTGGAAGTTTTTGCTACATTTCCAAGCCAAGGCATCTGGGCTTGCAAAAGTTCCACCGGCCATCGGTACAAAGAGCGTCACCTTTGGCTGGGAGGCGGCACGGCAACGATTGTTGGCGAAGCCCAGTGGCAGCAGAGGAGGAAGCGGCGCCTTAGACCTGTGCCAGAATCCGTTGCCACCTGGGCTGCGATGTTATCCTTGGAAGCTGAGGACAGCTCTTTCCCTTAGCTTGAAATTCTGCCACCGCCATGCTGCCTTCCAGTGGTAAGGAATGTAGGACAGACAGACAGGCTGCAGGCAAGCATTGCGAGGCAAAGCTGCCAAGAGGAAACAAGTGAAAGCAAGCCAGTGAGGCAGCACCAGCGCCACAGGCCAGACAGCATAAAAGAGTGCAAGAGCAGAGCCTAAGGAGTGCAGGGACGGCGGCAGGCAGTTCCCTTCCCACGCTCTTGCTTCTCCTCTGTGTCTTGTCGGAAGCAGCAGCAAAAGAAGGCTGAGAGCCAGAAATCGCTGCTCTCCTTATCCTCCAGCTGACAAGCAGCATCCTGGCAGGCCTGGCCAAGCACAAGCGGGATCCCTCACCTCCCGACAGACAGCGCCTATCTGTCCTTCCGCCAGGTACACCGCACAGAGCACATCAAACAAGGTGCCGCCGTCCACAAACTCCATGGCCAGCCAGAGCTGCGCATCCACCAGGTAGCTGGAAGAAGAAAAGCACGGCATGGAAAGAGAGCAATGGGCACAGCTCAGTCACTCGAGGGCCTGAGCACGACTTTTGCCACTGCTCTCCAAGCTACGTGTGCCGCAAGAGACTATTGAACAGCAGGTCAACCTCCTGCCACCCTCTGGAGACGAGCGGAGAAATGGGAAAGAGCTCCGTTCTCTGCCACTGACCAAAGGGCATTGTCTCTTCTGGCTTGCACTAGCTAAAGCTGCATTGACGTGACCGTACGCCAACCTGTCTAAGTAGGTGACAATATTGGGATTCCTGTTGTTCCTCATGGCCAGGATTTCGTTGGCAGCCAGCTCCTCGGACATCCCCTCCTCAACGGACATGATCTTGATGGCCACCTGAAAGGACACGGGCGACGGTTGACTTGAGAAGACGCGCCCTGCTCGAGATCACAAGGAGCACGCAGCCAGTGCTTGTGCAATCAGGCAGCCAGCTGTGCCAAAGTGCCTTGTTCCTAGACAGCAGAGCTTAGCAGGAGCACCAAAGCCCATGCCAAATGCATTCTGCACCCTGAGCTTAGACTGTACTTGAGAGGAACAGCCTCTGTGGCAGACATGGAGCGGCCAGCCAAAGCTCCAGGCAGGGCTGACAGCAGCGGGGAAAGCGCTGCAGAGCTGCAAAATGCCATGGTGCTGTTGGCACTTTACCTGTTGTCCGCTGCTGGTGTCAAGGGCTTTATAAACAGCTCCAAAGCCCCTAGAAAGAAAACAGCAGCAGAAAAAGGCCATTTATCCCTGGCACTGAAAGCAAGCCTAGGCAGGAGATCTCCCCAGGCTGCCTGCATGCCTTCAAAAGGGCCCGGCTGCGGCGTCTCTTTTTTGGCCAACAGCACATCAGCCCGTGAGGCCTCTGCCATGCGGGCCAGGCTGTCCCAGGGAGCACTAGGGTCCGGCATGAAGACCAAGGCCCGCTGGAAATCTCCAAGGCACGCGCCCACTTAGGTCACTTCCAAACCTAAAGGGAACTCTCTCTTTGTGAGGGTGTGCATGCATGTGTGTGTCAAGAAAGTGAGAACAATTAGAGTCAGAACACTGTCTTTGAGAATCTGACATTTCTTGGATGCCGAGGTGCTCTTTCAGGCCATAAAGTTGCCGGAGCAGGGCGTTTTCCAGCTCCTGCTCCTCAGCGCTGCAAGCTAGACATTGGCAGCATCAACTTGTCTTTGAGGAGCCCTTTGCATTGCACTGACTGAGCAGCGCTGGCAGGCGACAGGAGGTCAAGCCAGAGTCTGACCGTGATTGGAGCTTGCCTGACTTCACGCTTGATATTGCAGCAGCCAAAGACCCTGCCCACACTTTTGGGAAATGACCTGACGTCACACTTACCCTCGTCCGAGTTCTTCAAACGCCGTGTATCTGCTCATTGGCTGGCCCACACTCACAATGCTCCCTGAAAGACAAAAGCAGGCCTGCTCACTTGCATGCACAGACGCCGCTCCCCAGCCATCCCAAAGGCAGCCCCACCGCCAGCAGCTGTGGGCCCTTTTGGCTCCCTTGGCTTCCAAGTGCTGAGAGCAGCAAATGGGAGGGCCATCTTCTGCACCTTTCATCGGGTGGCCTTTGCAAGGAGGACTTCATTGCTTTCAAGCACAGCTTGATAAGCCAAAAGGATGAGCCCTTAAGAAGGGGGCCCAAAGAGGTAAGCAAGGGCCTTTGCAGCCTCTGCAGTCACACCCCCCCCATCACTGGCAAGGCTTCCTAGAAGCACAAAGTGTCTGAGCCGCAGGAGAAGTAAGAAGGAGAGCCAAAAAGCAGCTGGGGCCAGAGAGCTGCCTGGGGCCTACGCACTTGCTAGGTGCCAGCCTTCTGCTCAAGCAGAAACAATCTCTGCTTTTCTCTTTGGCACAGAAGGCAGCCCAGGCAGAGCCAAGGCAGGTCCAGCCGCCCTCATAGGCAGCAGGAACTCCCTGAGCGCTGCCGCGCTGCCTCAAAGCACAGCAACAGGTTCTGCAGAGGGCCCTGAGGACCTCTGGCACCGGGGGGAACTTCTGGCGCAGCCTACACCCAGACACGCACGCAAGGCACTGCTCTGGCACACAGGAAATACAGCGGACGTACTCAGTGTCTTCAGGCCCTGCTCCTCTCTGCTCTCGGCCTGCGGGGCTGCGCTGCTGGATGAAGTGCCAGCAGCGGGGGGCCAGCTGGCTGCTGCAGGCCATGCTGCTCCGGCGGCACCAGGCTGAATTGCAGAGCGGGTGTTGAGCTGGGACAAGAAAGGATTGCCCGTCAGAAGGGTGGCTGGCACAGATGCCCAGCACAGCGCACGCCACTAGCAGGGCCTTGGGAAGATGCCCTCAGCCACCGCCAGGCCTCTCCAGCTATTGGGCCCTTTCCCATGTCCCCTTCTCAAAGGCAATGGCAAAAGAACAAAGGCTTTTTTGATCCAGCCCCTGGTGGCCGCTTCCATGCTCCATTGTTTCAACTTTTCTGCTAGACACTGGCAACAATGGAGCGATGGGCTTGTGCAGATGCACAAAGAGATCAGAGCACAGCCCCAGAGCCTCCTTGCTTTCTTCCTCCTGTGTTTTCGCGGGCAATGATATCGCCCTGGAGGTGGCGTGCAACCGTCTGCTCAGAAACCCGGAGCATGTCCCTCCTCTGATCTGTTTCACGGATTTCCCCTCTCCATGTCAGCCTTTAGGCAGCGGCCCTTCGGAGCCGCCTTCCAGCCCTGCCCAGACCCATGCGCCCTTTCCCATGCAGAGCTGAGCAGGATTCTCCTCCCCAAACTCTGCTCTGACCGCCTGCAAGCCCAGCGCAGCCTACATTGTGCCTGAAGCTAATTAGTCCATGCAGAGGGCAGGTCCCTTCCAGGGGCCACTGCCTGCCAAATACCCCGCCAGGCTGTCAGCTGCCTCTTTGGGCCGCTCTGCCCGCTGACCGCAGGCAGCCTGCACTGCCACCGGCCACAAGGGGCTGACTCCTACCCTGGCAAGAATTGAATGCAGCCTCTTGTCTATTGCCAAGAGACATTCTCGGGCCCTCTCAGCATCCCAGACAAGTGATGCTTGAAGGTCAAAGTTGAGAAGCCATTGGCCAGGCCTCCCTGGCTTGGCTGAAGCAGCACTATGTCACGGCAGGCACACAGCCCCCAGCACCTTAAGCCGCGAGCAACAAGGCCTGCTCCAAGCAAACCTTGAAGCTTGGCACTGCAGCCAAGGCAGGGCCAAGCTCAGCTGCCACTTACCGGCTCTGCACCTTCAGGCTGTGGAAGAACAGCAGCTGGAGGCTTGGTGTTCCTTTGCTCCTCTTCAACCTCGTCCTCAATGACAGAGGGAGCCAGAGGAGTTGCTGAGCCTGCTGCTGAGCCCTGCAGACAGACACAAGTGAGAGAGACGCGCAAGAGCCAATCCCTTGGCAGCTGCTTTCTCTTGGCAAGGGAAAGGACCCAGGAGAAGGGCAAATGATACACTTGGATGCAAGTGGCACTCTGAGTCAGGGAAACGCCAGGAAGAGGGCTGGGGTCTTGCTCTGCTGTTCCTTGAAAGGCTCTTCCTTGGAAAATCAGCAAACAGCCAGTGCTCCCTTTGCTACTGCTGATGCCACCAGGCACTTGGCCTTTCTTTCAGCCTGCCACGCTGGCACTCCACTGCACTCTACTGCCAAAGGCCAAGCTGGCAGAAGTGCCGCACAATTCTCCCACGCCAGCAAGGTCAGAGCTTCCTTTGCCACTCACCAAAGGACAGGCTTGTCTCCATCCACGTGTCAGGTGACCTGCAGGGAGCGAGGGAAAAGTGGTGGCTTCTCCATGGCCATTTTCTTCCCAAATAACCTGGGTCAGGTTATTTGGCAAGAAAAGAGCAGAGCCAAGCAAAAGCCAGGTGATGCCAGCCCCAGGATGAACCTTTACTTACGAGTCAGCTGGGTCACGTAGAAGACAGAATAAGCCACAGAAAAGACGGTGCAAACCGCGGCACAGACTTGCCCGATCATTTTGGCAGCGCTGTGCGGGTTTGCACGCTGAATGCCACCCAAGGGAGATGGAAGAGTCCTCTTGGGGTGCAGGCCGTCTTCTGGGAACTCCTTGATCGCAAGGATCCTGCTGCAGGGAGCGAGCGGAAGAGCTGCTCTGCACAAGCAGGCCTTGCGCGCCCCGGGACAACGCTGCGCTGACAGCACTGTGACGTGGCGCCGCTCCCTTGACCTCACAATAGCAGCTGCCCTGGCTTTGTTGTGCCCAGCAAGCCCACCCTCTCTAGAGCCGAGGCAAAAGGAAGGCCTGGCAAGTTCTCCTCAGTCATAAAGCAGCAGCAATTGACCTCACAGTCTATAGGGCAGTGCTCAAGGCATCCCAGGAGAGCCCAGAACAATGAGCCAGCCCTCCTAGCGTCCAAGAAATCCAAGCAAACATGACTTTTGGTCCCAAAAGCTTGGACTAAAAGCAAGTGTGCTTCTTCTAGGTGGCATCTTACTTGGTTCTGAAACGCCTCACTTCTTCCATGCCATTTAGGGGGCAAAAGAAGCCAAGAGAATAAATGGCCAGGAGCATTGTAGGCTGCAGCTGCTTCTCGAGCACGTGGGTGCATGCTGACCTTTGCTCTGACTGGGTTTGGAGGCCGACGTCCCGTTGTGGCAGCTGGCTTAGCTCTTGACGCAAAGCTCCTCTCGTCCCGCTTGCCGTTTCTCAGGCAACTGAAAGTCTCAGCGCGTCCGGAAGAGCTGTGCGCTGCGTCTTGGCTTGCCACACTTGTGTTGTGTCGGAGCTCTGGCAGCGGCCTGCGGCCCACTGCCCTGCAATGGCCTGCAGATGTCGAGCCCGAAGAAGGCCCCTTTGGAACAGGCCAAAGCTGCAGTGGGAGGGATGTTGGCCCCAGCTCCATGCTCCCTGTAAGATTCCTTGCAGAGATTTGGGCAGCCACATCCCAGTACAAATGAGATGCAGTCATTTCCTTCTCTGTCAAAATCTTGAGGCAGACCCAGGAGGCATCTTGAAAGTGGAACCAAGTACTGGGTGGGAGGGGGCAAAAAGTGCACGCGGCTCCTCTGCAAATCAACTCTGTTCACCCGTGGAATCATGATGCATGGCTTAGCTCCCTATCCTTGTGCTTTCCTTGCTTGTGACTCAGCACAGACATGTCCTCTGATAACAGACAGCACAGCGCCTTGAAAGGAGCTTTAGCCTGGGCTCTTCCCACTTGGCATGCTGAGGGTGGCATTTGAAAATCAAGGCAATTGCTGAAGGGCCCAGAATTCCCTTGAAATTCTCTTGCTGAAACACTGCAGTTGTTAGCCAGAAGAGTTGCCTCCATGTGAAAGCATCCCATTTTCCCCATTTGCAAGTCAGCTGCCATTAGCCAGGCAGCTGGAGGGCTTAGAGAAGGAAGCATGACAGCTAAGCTTGGAAAGCCGGGCGTTGGCTCTCAGAGCCCCTTGAGCAGAGCGCTTTGCTGCTCCAAAGGTTGAAGAGAGGGCACTGTTAGGAAGATGTGCCATTTCAGCCCTCCTTTGCTTTTCAATCCCAAGGGATTGGCAGCAAGGGGGGACAAGCAGGGCCTGGCCCCTCCTCCTGCCCTGTTGGCAGCTGCAGGTGGCACTGAGGGACACCAGGGCACACGGGAATAACAGCTCTGCCAGGCAGGTGGGGCGCTCTGGGAAGGGGGAGAGCCTTGGGCCTCTGGCAGGCAGCGCAAAGCCATGAACGGGACGGCCCGTCAGGAGCAAACGGCTTCCAAGGCGCCGGGCGGCTTAGGCACAGCGTGACATGGGAGGGAACATTCCAGGCCTCTGCAGCCTTTTGAGTTTGTATTGCAAGTCCTGCTGAAACCAAGGGCTGCAACAGAGAACCTTCGGCTTTCTTCACCATCTTCACCATCCTCATCATTTTGTCCTTCAGCTGGCCAGTGCAGGCTGACAGCTCGCAGCACATCTGCTGAATGCCAGCTTCTTCTTTGCTAGCTTCTCTCTTCTTATGATTCATTTCTCCTTCAAGGGGAATTCTGATCTTCCCTACATCAACAATACTCTTCTCTTATCTAAGCAATGCATCATGAAGGAAGCTTTCTATGCTCTACAGTCCTAACTAAATGAAGCCTCGCCAAGAAAACCTCAAAACATTGCATGTGCTATCTATGGCACAGATCCTCTTCAAAATCAGGCGATGGCCAAAGCTCTAGCCAATGATGATGCGTCCACTTTTCCCCTCTTTGTGCTGGTGTTCACAGGGGTCCCAGGATGAGGGAAAAGAGAGAATCTTGACTCCAAGTTTCAGAAGGTTGATTTATTCTTCCATGACACATATGCTATAAAAATGACATATGAGAAGAATACTAAAAGAAGGAAAGAAAGGATTTCATCTGAAAGGCTTGCAAGAAAAGGGAAAGAATGAAATGATAATAAAATCATGTCACTGACTGGACAACTGGACTGTGATTGGCCATTAATTAGAAACAGCCACACGAGACCAATCAAAGATGCACCTGTTGCATTCCACAGCAGCAGATCATTCTTGTTTACATTTTCGTTCTTGAGGCTTCTCAGGAGAAAAATCCTGGCAGAGGGATGTTTCAGAAAAGATCACGGCGCCGCCTGCTCTCAGCTGGCAGGGCACAAGGGCCTCTTGAGCCGCAGGCATCTCCTCTGCGCTCTACTTGCACTTGCTTTCTCCAGTTAAGGCAAGCAAAGCCGCTTGGCTCAGGATGTTCTTTGGGCTTCTGAAAGGCTCTGGCCACTTAGCTACAGCATGGCAAGGAAGGGAGTCTTACAAGGCTCTGCATATTTTAGAGTTTTATTGTCACTCCAGCTGAAACAAAGTATCCCCTGGCTACTTCTGCCTCTTCAGCATTCTGTCCTGCAGGTGGCCTGCTCAGACTGACAGCTTGGGGCACCTGCAGGCTCCAGTTCTGCTGCAGCCCAGCTCTTCCTCTCACAGCTGACTTCCCATTGTGACAATTTGTTCATTTCTACCTAAAAGATACCTCAGAGCTTCCCTCAATTAACAATCCACTGCTCTAAGCTAAACAACCCTCTTGTATCTAAGCTACCTACGTTCTATAGTCCTTAAAAGTTGCTCCCTACATGTCCTAAAGTTTGAAAAATATTCTTTTTTGGAGAAAAACACAACCGAGCTTTCGATTGAACCTGAAACCTAAGCTAAGCTAAGCTAAGCTAACCTAAACTAATCTAACCTAACCTAACCTAACCTAACCTTACCTAACCTTACCTATCCTAACACCTAAAGTGACCCATTTAGAAAACCTACTCCTATTTCCTATCTACAGCCCAGCTCCTCCTCCAACTCAGGGGATGGCTGAAACTCCGGCCGCAGATGACACATGCCCTTCTCCCTCCTCTCAGCTGGCGGGGCACGAGGCGCAGGCATCTCCTCCTCAGGCGCAGGCGTCTCCTCTCCAGTCTTCCTGCACTCCCTTGGCTGAGATGATGAGAGCAGCCAGGCTGGAGGCAGGATCGCCTGCGGTCACAAAGGGATGCTGCCCAGAGGAAAAAGGAAACAAAGAAAGGAAGCCTTACTTTCCAGGAAGGCCTGCTGACGGGCTCAAGCAGGACTCCTTGGCTACCAGAAAGACACACAAAGAGCACTGAGAAATAGCAGCGTGTCCGCCTGCGCCTTCCTGTCCTGGCAGCCGTCTCAGCCACGTGGCCCACACTCCTCCTCACGCCTTCCTGCAGGCGTCCTCAGCTGACAGGCCTTTTTGCCCCTTTGCTTTTTCTTACCTGCAGGAGTTCCTGGGCAGACCAGCGCCTGTCCTCGTCAGCCTGCAGGCAGCAGCGGAGGAAGTCGCGTAGGAGAGCCGAGTGGTGCCTGGGGTTCTGCAGTTTTGGGGGCCCGTTTCTTTCGATCAGTTCAAAAACCTACAGCACATGGATGCAAGAGGACACTCGACCTGCTCCTTTGCTAGCCACATCATCAGCTCTATGCACAGAGCCCCCTTTTGAAGCTGCACCTTACCCTGAGACGGGTCTCCCGCTCGTAAGGAGCTTCCCCTTCCACCATTTCCAGCCCCATGATGCCCAGGGACCAGATGTCTACTTTGGGGCCGTAGGCTTCTCCTCTCACCACCTCCGGTGCCATCCAGCTGGGAGTGCCCACGCTGGAGCTGCGCCTGCCGCGCTCAGGGCTGAGCTGGGCACAGAGGCCAAAGTCAGCTGAGGAGAAAAACAAAGCCTGTCAAAGCCAGCTACCACTGGCAAAGCAGCCAAAAGGATTGCCCACTCACAGCCCGGCCAGGCCATGCTGAGTCGAGCTGAGAAAGCGGCTGAGCTCTCCTGCCACGTGCCTGGAGCCAGCGAAAGAAGAAGCCATCGGCCACTTCAACAACACCCTGAGCATTCACGCACCGGCCAAGCGGCGCTCCTGGCCAAGTGGCACTCACCAAAAGGCAGCCCCACAGCACAGGCTGCAAAAGCCGCACCTGCACAGGGATACCCACCCAACTTGACAGATCCATCGGTGCCCACAAGAACATTGCAGCTTTTGATGTCTCTGTGGATGACTTGGCGGCAATGAAGGAAATCAAGTCCTTGCAGGCACTGAGAGAGAAAAAGGAGGGAGGCAAAGTTAACACGCAGCATGTCATTTCATCCTGCCAGAAAGGAAAGAGCCCAACAGGATTGACAGCTTTCCCAGGGAATTGGGAGCCAGGGCACAGCATCATGCTGCTGTCACAAAGAAGAGCTTGCTGCTTCAACACTCTTGGAAGTTTTTGCTACATTTCCAAGCCAAGGCATCTGGGCTTGCAAAAGTTCCACCGGCCATCGGTACAAAGAGCGTCACCTTTGGCTGGGAGGCGGCACGGCAACGATTGTTGGCAAAGCCCAGTGGCAGCAGAGGAGGAAGCGGCGCCTTAGACCTGTGCCAGAATCCGTTGCCACCTGGGCTGCGATGTTATCCTTGGAAGCTGAGGACAGCTCTTTCCCTTAGCTTGAAATTCTGCCACCGCCATGCTGCCTTCCAGTGGTAAGGAATGTAGGACAGACAGACAGGCTGCAGGCAAGCATTGCGAGGCAAAGCTGCCAAGAGGAAACAAGTGAAAGCAAGCCAGTGAGGCAGCACCAGCGCCACAGGTCAGACAGCATAAAAGAGTGCAAGAGCAGAGCCTAAGGAGTGCAGGGACGCCGGCAGGCAGTTCCCTTCCCACGCTCTTGCTTCTCCTCTGTGTCTTGGCGGAAGCAGCAGCAAAAGAAGGCTGAGAGCCAGAAATCGCTGCTCTCCTTATCCTCCAGCTGACAAGCAGCATCCTGGCAGGCCTGGCCAAGCACAAGCGGGATCCCTCACCTCCCGACAGACAGCGCCTATCTGTCCTTCCGCCAGGTACACCGCACAGAGCACATCAAACAAGGTGCCGCCGTCCACAAACTCCATGGCCAGCCAGAGCTGCGCATCCACCAGGTAGCTGGAAGAAGAAAAGCACGGCATGGAAAGAGAGCAATGGGCACAGCTCAGTCACTCGAGGGCCTGAGCACGACTTTTGCCACTGCTCTCCAAGCTACGTGTGCCGCAAGAGACTATTGAACAGCAGGTCAACCTCCTGCCACCCTCTGGAGACGAGCGGAGAAATGGGAAAGAGCTCCGTTCTCTGCCACTGACCAAAGGGCATTGTCTCTTCTGGCTTGCACTAGCTAAAGCTGCATTGACGTGACCGTACGCCAACCTGTCTAAGTAGGTGACAATATTGGGATTCCTGTTGTTCCTCATGGCCAGGATTTCGTTGGCAGCCAGCTCCTCGGACATCCCCTCCTCAACGGACATGATCTTGATGGCCACCTGAAAGGACACGGGCGACGGTTGACTTGAGAAGACGCGCCCTGCTCGAGATCACAAGGAGCACGCAGCCAGTGCTTGTGCAATCAGGCAGCCAGCTGTGCCAAAGTGCCTTGTTCCTAGACAGCAGAGCTTAGCAGGAGCACCAAAGCCCATGCCAAATGCATTCTGCACCCTGAGCTTAGACTGTACTTGAGAGGAACAGCCTCTGTGGCAGACATGGAGCGGCCAGCCAAAGCTCCAGGCAGGGCTGACAGCAGCGGGGAAAGCGCTGCAGAGCTGCAAAATGCCATGGTGCTGTTGGCACTTTACCTGTTGTCCGCTGCTGGTGTCAAGGGCTTTATAAACAGCTCCGAAGCCCCTAGAAAGAAAACAGCAGCAGAAAAAGGCCATTTATACCTGGCACTGAAAGCAAGCCTAGGCAGGAGATCTCCCCAGGCTGCCTGCATGCCTTCAAAAGGGCCCGGCTGCGGCGTCTCTTTTTTGGCCAACAGCACATCAGCCCGTGAGGCCTCTGCCATGCGGGCCAGGCTGTCCCAGGGAGCACTAGGGTCCGGCATGAAGACCAAGGCCCGCTGGAAATCTCCAAGGCAAGCGCCCACTTAGGTCACTTCCAAACCTAAAGGGAACTCTCTCTTTGTGAGGGTGTGCATGCATGTGTGTGTCAAGAAAGTGAGAACAATTAGAGTCAGAACACTGTCTTTGAGAATCTGACATTTCTTGGATGCCGAGGTGCTTTTTCAGGCCATAAAGTTGCCGGAGCAGGGCGTTTTCCAGCTCCTGCTCCTCAGCGCTGCAAGCTAGACATTGGCAGCATCAACTTGTCTTTGAGGAGCCCTTTGCATTGCACTGACTGAGCAGCGCTGGCAGGCGACAGGAGGTCAAGCCAGAGTCTGACCGTGATTGGAGCTTGCCTGACTTCACGCTTGATATTGCAGCAGCCAAAGACCCTGCCCACACTTTTGGGAAATGACCTGACGTCACACTTACCCTCGTCCGAGTTCTTCAAACGCCGTGTATCTGCTCATTGGCTGGCCCACACTCACAATGCTCCCTGAAAGACAAAAGCAGGCCTGCTCACTTGCATGCACAGACGCCGCTCCCCAGCCATCCCAAAGGCAGCCCCACCGCCAGCAGCTGTGGGCCCTTTTGGCTCCCTTGGCTTCCAAGTGCTGAGAGCAGCAAATGGGAGGGCCATCTTCTGCACCTTTCATCGGGTGGCCTTTGCAAGGAGGACTTCATTGCTTTCAAGCACAGCTTGATAAGCCAAAAGGATGAGCCCTTAAGAAGGGGGCCCAAAGAGGTAAGCAAGGGCCTTTGCAGCCTCTGCAGTCACACCCCCCCATCACTGGCAAGGCTTCCTAGAAGCACAAAGTGTCTGAGCCGCAGGAGGAGTAAGAAGGAGAGCCAAAAAGCAGCTGGGGCCAGAGAGCTGCCTGGGGCCTACGCACTTGCTAGGTGCCAGCCTTCTGCTCAAGCAGAAACAATTTCTCTTTGGCACAGAAGGCAGCCCAGGCAGAGCCAAGGCAGGTCCAGCCGCCCTCATAGGCAGCAGGAACTCCCTGAGCGCTGCCGCGCTGCCTCAAAGCACAGCAACAGGTTCTGCAGAGGGCCCTGAGGACCTCTGGCACCGGGGGGAACTTCTGGTGCAGCCTACACCCAGACACGCACGCAAGGCACTGCTCTGGCACACAGGAAATACAGCGGACGTACTCAGTGTCTTCAGGCCCTGCTCCTCTCTGCTCTCGGCCTGCGGGGCTGCGCTGCTGGATGAAGTGCCAGCAGCGGGGGGCCAGCTGGCTGCTGCAGGCCATGCTGCTCCGGCGGCACCAGGCTGAATTGCAGAGCGGGTGTTGAGCTGGGACAAGAAAGGATTGCCCGTCAGAAGGGTGGCTGGCACAGATGCCCAGCACAGCGCACGCCACTAGCAGGGCCTTGGGAAGATGCCCTCAGCCACCGCTAGGCCTCTCCAGCTATTGGGCCCTTTCCCATGTCCCCTTCTCAAAGGCAATGGCAAAAGAACAAAGGCTTTTTTGATCCAGCCCCTGGTGGCCGCTTCCATGCTCCATTGTTTCAACTTTTCTGCTAGACACTGGAAACAATGGAGCGATGGGCTTGTGCAGATGCACAAAGAGATCAGAGCACAGCCCCAGAGCCTCCTTGCTTTCTTCCTCCTGTGTTTTCGCGGGCAATGAAATCGCCCCGGAGGTGGCGTGCAACCGTCTGCTCAGAAACCCGGAGCATGTCCCTCCTCTGATCTGTTTCACGGATTTCCCCTCTCCATGTCAGCCTTTAGGCAGCGGCCCTTCGGAGCCGCCTTCCAGCCCTGCCCAGACCCATGCGCCCTTTCCCATGCAGAGCTGAGCAGGATTCTCCTCCCCAAACTCTGCTCTGACCGCCTGCAAGCCCAGCGCAGCCTACATTGTGCCTGAAGCTAATTAGTCCATGCAGAGGGCAGGTCCCTTCCAGGGGCCACTGCCTGCCAAATACCCCGCCAGGCTGTCAGCTGCCTCTTTGGGCCGCTCTGCCCGCTGACCGCAGGCAGCCTGCACTGCCACCGGCCACAAGGGGCTGACTCCTACCCTGGCAAGAATTGAATGCTGCCTCTTGTCTATTGCCAAGAGACATTCTCGGGCCCTCTCAGCATCCCAGACAAGTGATGCTTGAAGGTCAAAGTTGAGAAGCCATTGGCCAGGCCTCCCTGGCTTGGCTGAAGCAGCACTATGTCACGGCAGGCACACAGCCCCCAGCACCTTAAGCCGCGAGCAACAAGGCCTGCTCCAAGCAAACCTTGAAGCTTGGCACTGCAGCCAAGGCAGGGCCAAGCTCAGCTGCCACTTACCGGCTCTGCACCTTCAGGCTGTGGAGGAACAGCAGCTGGAGGCTTGGTGTTCCTTTGCTCCTCTTCAACCTCGTCCTCAATGACAGAGGGAGCCAGAGGAGTTGCTGAGCCTGCTGCTGAGCCCTGCAGACAGACACAAGTGAGAGAGATGTGCAAGAGCCAATCCCTTGGCAGCTGCTTTCTCTTGGCAAGGGAAAGGACCCAGGAGAAGGGCAAATGATACACTTGGATGCAAGTGGCACTCTGAGTCAGGGAAACGCCAGGAAGAGGGCTGGGGTCTTGCTCTGCTGTTCCTTGAAAGGCTCTTCCTTGGAAAATCAGCAAACAGCCAGTGCTCCCTTTGCTACTGCTGATGCCACCAGGCACTTGGCCTTTCTTTCAGCCTGCCACGCTGGCACTCCACTGCACTCTACTGCCAAAGGCCAAGCTGGCAGAAGTGCCGCACAATTCTCCCACGCCAGCAAGGTCAGAGCTTCCTTTGCCACTCACCAAAGGACAGGCTTGTCTCCATCCACGTGTCAGGTGACCTGCAGGGAGCGAGGGAAAAGTGGTGGCTTCTCCATGGCCATTTTCTTCCCAAATAACCTGGGTCAGGTTATTTGGCAAGAAAAGAGCAGAGCCAAGCAAAAGCCAGGTGATGCCAGCCCCAGGATGAACCTTTACTTACGAGTCAGCTGGGTCACGTAGAAGACAGAATAAGCCACAGAAAAGACGGTGCAAACCGCGGCACAGACTTGCCCAATCATTTTGGCAGCGCTGTGCGGGTTTGCACGCTGAATGCCACCCAAGGGAGATGGAAGAGTCCTCTCGGGGTGCAGGCCGTCTTCTGGGAACTCCTTGATCGCAAGGATCCTGCTGCAGGGAGCGAGCGGAAGAGCTGCTCTGCACAAGCAGGCCTTGCGCGCCCCGGGACAACGCTGCGCTGACAGCACTGTGACGTGGCGCCGCTCCCTTGACCTCACAATAGCAGCTGCCCTGGCTTTGTTGTGCCCAGCAAGCCCACCCTCTCTAGAGCCGAGGCAAAAGGAAGGCCTGGCAAGTTCTCCTCAGTCATAAAGCAGCAGCAATTGACCTCACAGTCTATAGGGCAGTGCTCAAGGCATCCCAGGAGAGCCCAGAACAATGAGCCAGCCCTCCTAGCGTCCAAGAAATCCAAGCAAACATGACTTTTGGTCCCAAAAGCTTGGACTAAAAGCAAGTGTGCTTCTTCTAGGTGGCATCTTACTTGGTTCTGAAACGCCTCACTTCTTCCATGCCATTTAGGGGGCAAAAGAAGCCAAGAGAATAAATGGCCAGGAGCATTGTAGGCTGCAGCTGCTTCTCGAGCACGTGGGTGCATGCTGACCTTTGCTCTGACTGGGTTTGGAGGCCGACGTCCCGTTGTGGCAGCTGGCTTAGCTCTTGACGCAAAGCTCCTCTCGTCCCGCTTGCCGTTTCTCAGGCAACTGAAAGTCTCAGCGCGTCCGGAAGAGCTGTGCGCTGCGTCTTGGCTTGCCACACTTGTGTTGTGTCGGAGCTCTGGCAGCGGCCTGCGGCCCACTGCCCTGCAATGGCCTGCAGATGTCGAGCCCGAAGAAGGCCCCTTTGGAACAGGCCAAAGCTGCAGTGGGAGGGATGTTGGCCCCAGCTCCATGCTCCCTGTAAGATTCCTTGCAGAGATTTGGGCAGCCACATCCCAGTACAAATGAGATGCAGTCATTTCCTTCTCTGTCAAAATCTTGAGGCAGACCCAGGAGGCATCTTGAAAGTGGAACCAAGTACTGGGTGGGAGGGGGCAAAAAGTGCACGCGGCTCCTCTGCAAATCAACTCTGTTCACCCGTGGAATCATGATGCATGGCTTAGCTCCCTATCCTTGTGCTTTCCTTGCTTGTGACTCAGCACAGACATGTCCTCTGATAACAGACAGCACAGCGCCTTGAAAGGAGCTTTAGCCTGGGCTCTTCCCACTTGGCATGCTGAGGGTGGCATTTGAAAATCAAGGCAATTGCTGAAGGGCCCAGAATTCCCTTGAAATTCTCTTGCTGAAACACTGCAGTTGTTAGCCAGAAGAGTTGCCTCCATGTGAAAGCATCCCATTTTCCCCATTTGCAAGTCAGCTGCCATTAGCCAGGCAGCTGGAGGGCTTAGAGAAGGAAGCATGACAGCTAAGCTTGGAAAGCCGGGCCTTGGCTCTCAGAGCCCCTTGAGCAGAGCGCTTTGCTGCTCCAAAGGTTGAAGAGAGGGCACTGTTAGGAAGATGTGCCATTTCAGCCCTCCTTTGCTTTTCAATCCCAAGGGATTGGCAGCAAGGGGGGACAAGCAGGGCCTGGCCCCTCCTCCTGCCCTGTTGGCAGCTGCAGGTGGCACTGAGGGACACCAGGGCACACGGGAATAACAGCTCTGCCAGGCAGGTGGGGCGCTCTGGGAAGGGGGAGAGCCTTGGGCCTCTGGCAGGCAGCGCAAAGCCATGAACGGGACGGCCCGTCAGGAGCAAACGGCTTCCAAGGCGCTGGGCGGCTTAGGCACAGCGTGACATGGGAGGGAACATTCCAGGCCTCTGCAGCCTTTTGAGTTTGTATTGCAAGTCCTGCTGAAACCAAGGGCTGCAACAGAGAACCTTCGGCTTTCTTCACCATCTTCACCATCCTCATCATTTTGTCCTTCAGCTGGCCAGTGCAGGCTGACAGCTCGCAGCACATCTGCTGAATGCCAGCTTCTTCTTTGCTAGCTTCTCTCTTCTTATGATTCATTTCTCCTTCAAGGGGAATTCTGATCTTCCCTACATCAACAATACTCTTCTCTTATCTAAGCAATGCATCATGAAGGAAGCTTTCTATGCTCTACAGTCCTAACTGTAATGAAGCCTCGCCAAGAAAACCTCAAAACATTGCATGTGCTATCTATGGCACAGCTCCTCTTCAAAATCAGGCGATGGCCAAAGCTCTAGCCACTGATGATGCGTCCCCTTTTCCCCTCTTTGTGCTGGTGTTCACAGGGGTCCCAGGATGAGGGAAAAGAGAGAATCTTGACTCCAAGTTTCAGAAGGTTGATTTATTCTTCCATGACACATATGCTATAAAAATGACATATGAGAAGAATACTAAAAGAAGGAAAGAAAGGATTTCATCTGAAAGGCTTGCAAGAAAAGGGAAAGAATGAAATGATAATAAAATCATGTCACTGACTGGACAACTGGACTGTGATTGGCCATTAATTAGAAACAGCCACACGAGACCAATCAAAGATGCACCTGTTGCATTCCACAGCAGCAGATCATTCTTGTTTACATTTTCGTTCTTGAGGCTTCTCAGGAGAAAAATCCTGGCAGAGGGATGTTTCAGAAAAGATCACGGCGCCGCCTGCTCTCAGCTGGCAGGGCACAAGGGCCTCTTGAGCCGCAGGCATCTCCTCTGCGCTCTACTTGCACTTGCTTTCTCCAGTTAAGGCAAGCAAAGCCGCTTGGCTCAGGATGTTCTTTGGGCTTCTGAAAGGCTCTGGCCACTTAGCTACAGCATGGCAAGGAAGGGAGTCTTACAAGGCTCTGCATATTTTAGAGTTTTATTGTCACTCCAGCTGAAACAAAGTATCCCCTGGCTACTTCTGCCTCTTCAGCATTCTGTCCTGCAGGTGGCCTGCTCAGGCTGACAGCTTGGGGCACCTGCAGGCTCCAGTTCTGCTGCAGCCCAGCTCTTCCTCTCACAGCTGACTTCCCATTGTGACAATTTGTTCATTTCTACCTCAAAGATACCTCAGAGCTTCCCTCAATTAACAATCCACTGCTCTAAGCTAAACAACCCTCTTGTATCTAAGCTACCTACGTTCTATAGTCCTTAAAAGTTGCTCCCTACATGTCCTAAAGTTTGAAAAATATTCTTTTTTGGAGAAAAACACAACCGAGCTTTCGATTGAACCTGAAACCTAAGCTAAGCTAAGCTAAGCTAACCTAAACTAATCTAACCTAACCTAACCTAACCTAACCTAACCTAACCTTACCTATCCTAACACCTAAAGTGACCCATTTAGAAAACCTACTCCTATTTCCTATCTACAGCCCAGCTCCTCCTCCAACTCAGGGGATGGCTGAAACTCCGGCCGCAGATGACACATGCCCTTCTCCCTCCTCTCAGCTGGCAGGGCACGAGGCGCAGGCATCTCCTCCTCAGGCGCAGGCGTCTCCTCTCCAGTCTTCCTGCACTCCCTTGGCTGAGATGATGAGAGCAGCCAAGCTGGAGGCAGGATCGCCTGCGGTCACAAAGGGATGCTGCCCAGAGGAAAAAGGAAACAAAGAAAGGAAGCCTTACTTTCCAGGAAGGCCTGCTGACGGGCTCAAGCAGGACTCCTTGGCTACCAGAAAGACACACAAAGAGCACTGAGAAATAGCAGCGTGTCCGCCTGCGCCTTCCTGTCCTGGCAGCCGTCTGAGCCACGTGGCCCACACTCCTCCTCACGCCTTCCTGCAGGCGTCCTCAGCTGACAGGCCTTTTTGTCCCTTTGCTTTTTCTTACCTGCAGGAGTTCCTGGGCAGACCAGCGCCTGTCCTCGTCAGCCTGCAGGCAGCAGCGGAGGAAGTCGCGTAGGAGAGCCGAGTGGTGCCTGGGGTTCTGCAGTTTTGGGGGCCCGTTTCTTTCGATCAGTTCAAAAACCTACAGCACATGGATGCAAGAGGACACTCGACCTGCTCCTTTGCTAGCCACATCATCAGCTCTATGCACAGAGCCCCCCTTTTGAAGCTGCACCTTACCCTGAGACGGGTCTCCCGCTCGTAAGGAGCTTCCCCTTCCACCATTTCCAGCCCCATGATGCCCAGGGACCAGATGTCTACTTTGGGGCCGTAGGCTTCTCCTCTCACCACCTCCGGTGCCATCCAGCTGGGAGTGCCCACGCTGGAGCTGCGCCTGCCGCGCTCAGGGCTGAGCTGGGCACAGAGGCCAAAGTCAGCTGAGGAGAAAAACAAAGCCTGTCAAAGCCAGCTACCACTGGCAAAGCAGCCAAAAGGATTGCCCACTCACAGCCCGGCCAGGCCATGCTGAGTCGAGCTGAGAAAGCGGCTGAGCTCTCCTGCCACGTGCCTGGAGCCAGCGAAAGAAGAAGCCATCGGCCACTTCAACAACACCCTGAGCATTCACGCACCGGCCAAGCGGCGCTCCTGGCCAAGTGGCATTCACCAAAAGGCAGCCCCACAGCACAGGCTGCAAAAGCCGCACCTGCACAGGGATACCCACCCAACTTGACAGATCCATCGGTGCCCACAAGAACATTGCAGCTTTTGATGTCTCTGTGGATGACTTGGCGGCAATGAAGGAAATCAAGTCCTTGCAGGCACTGAGAGAGAAAAAGGAGGGAGGCAAAGTTAACACGCAGCATGTCATTTCATCCTGCCAGAAAGGAAAGAGCCCAACAGGATTGACAGCTTTCCCAGGGAATTGGGAGCCAGGGCACAGCATCATGCTGCTGTCACAAAGAAGAGCTTGCTGCTTCAACACTCTTGGAAGTTTTTGCTACATTTCCAAGCCAAGGCATCTGGGCTTGCAAAAGTTCCACCGGCCATCGGTGCAAAGAGCGTCACCTTTGGCTGGGAGGCGGCACGGCAACGATTGTTGGCGAAGCCCAGTGGCAGCAGAGGAGGAAGCGGCGCCTTAGACCTGTGCCAGAATCCGTTGCCACCTGGGCTGCGATGTTATCCTTGGAAGCTGAGGACAGCTCTTTCCCTTAGCTTGAAATTCTGCCACCGCCATGCTGCCTTCCAGTGGTAAGGAATGTAGGACAGACAGACAGGCTGCAGGCAAGCATTGCGAGGCAAAGCTGCCAAGAGGAAACAAGTGAAAGCAAGCCAGTGAGGCAGCACCAGCGCCACAGGTCAGACAGCATAAAAGAGTGCAAGAGCAGAGCCTAAGGAGTGCAGGGACGCCGGCAGGCAGTTCCCTTCCCACGCTCTTGCTTCTCCTCTGTGTCTTGGCGGAAGCAGCAGCAAAAGAAGGCTGAGAGCCAGAAATCGCTGCTCTCCTTATCCTCCAGCTGACAAGCAGCATCCTGGCAGGCCTGGCCAAGCACAAGCGGGATCCCTCACCTCCCGACAGACAGCGCCTATCTGTCCTTCCGCCAGGTACACCGCACAGAGCACATCAAACAAGGTGCCGCCGTCCACAAACTCCATGGCCAGCCAGAGCTGCGCATCCACCAGGTAGCTGGAAGAAGAAAAGCACGGCATGGAAAGAGAGCAATGGGCACAGCTCAGTCACTCGAGGGCCTGAGCACGACTTTTGCCACTGCTCTCCAAGCTACGTGTGCCGCAAGAGACTATTGAACAGCAGGTCAACCTCCTGCCACCCTCTGGAGACGAGCGGAGAAATGGGAAAGAGCTCCGTTCTCTGCCACTGACCAAAGGGCATTGTCTCTTCTGGCTTGCACTAGCTAAAGCTGCATTGACGTGACTGTACGCCAACCTGTCTAAGTAGGTGACAATATTGGGATTCCTGTTGTTCCTCATGGCCAGGATTTCGTTGGCAGCCAGCTCCTCGGACATCCCCTCCTCAACGGACATGATCTTGATGGCCACCTGAAAGGACACGGGCGACGGTTGACTTGAGAAGACGCGCCCTGCTCGAGATCACAAGGAGCACGCAGCCAGTGCTTGTGCAATCAGGCAGCCAGCTGTGCCAAAGTGCCTTGTTCCTAGACAGCAGAGCTTAGCAGGAGCACCAAAGCCCATGCCAAATGCATTCTGCACCCTGAGCTTAGACTGTACTTGAGAGGAACAGCCTCTGTGGCAGACATGGAGCGACCAGCCAAAGCTCCAGGCAGGGCTGACAGCAGCGGGGAAAACGCTGCAGAGCTGCAAAATGCCATGGTGCTGTTGGCACTTTACCTGTTGTCCGCTGCTGGTGTCAAGGGCTTTATAAACAGCTCCAAAGCCCCTAGAAAGAAAACAGCAGCAGAAAAAGGCCATTTATCCCTGGCACTGAAAGCAAGCCTAGGCAGGAGATCTCCCCAGGCTGCCTGCATGCCTTCAAAAGGGCCCGGCTGCGGCGTCTCTTTTTTGGCCAACAGCACATCAGCCCGTGAGGCCTCTGCCATGCGGGCCAGGCTGTCCCAGGGAGCACTAGGGTCCGGCATGAAGACCAAGGCCCGCTGGAAATCCCCAAGGCAAGCGCCCACTTAGGTCACTTCCAAACCTAAAGGGAACTCTCTCTTTGTGAGGGTGTGCATGCATGTGTGTGTCAAGAAAGTGAGAACAATTAGAGTCAGAACACTGTCTTTGAGAATCTGACATTTCTTGGATGCCGAGGTGCTCTTTCAGGCCATAAAGTTGCCGGAGCAGGGCGTTTTCCAGCTCCTGCTCCTCAGCGCTGCAAGCTAGACATTGGCAGCATCAACTTGTCTTTGAGGAGCCCTTTGCATTGCACTGACTGAGCAGCGCTGGCAGGCGACAGGAGGTCAAGCCAGAGTCTGACCGTGATTGGAGCTTGCCTGACTTCACGCTTGATATTGCAGCAGCCAAAGACCCTGCCCACACTTTTGGGAAATGACCTGACGTCACACTTACCCTCGTCCGAGTTCTTCAAACGCCGTGTATCTGCTCATTGGCTGGCCCACACTCACAATGCTCCCTGAAAGACAAAAGCAGGCCTGCTCACTTGCATGCACAGACGCCGCTCCCCAGCCATCCCAAAGGCAGCCCCACCGCCAGCAGCTGTGGGCCCTTTTGGCTCCCTTGGCTTCCAAGTGCTGAGAGCAGCAAATGGGAGGGCCATCTTCTGCACCTTTCATCGGGTGGCCTTTGCAAGGAGGACTTCATTGCTTTCAAGCACAGCTTGATAAGCCAAAAGGATGAGCCCTTAAGAAGGGGGCCCAAAGAGGTAAGCAAGGGCCTTTGCAGCCTCTGCAGTCACACCCCCCCCATCACTGGCAAGGCTTCCTAGAAGCACAAAGTGTCTGAGCCGCAGGAGAAGTAAGAAGGAGAGCCAAAAAGCAGCTGGGGCCAGAGAGCTGCCTGGGGCCTACGCACTTGCTAGGTGCCAGCCTTCTGCTCAAGCAGAAACAATCTCTGCTTTTCTCTTTGGCACAGAAGGCAGCCCAGGCAGAGCCAAGGCAGGTCCAGCCGCCCTCATAGGCAGCAGGAACTCCCTGAGCGCTGCCGCGCTGCCTCAAAGCACAGCAACAGGTTCTGCAGAGGGCCCTGAGGACCTCTGGCACCGGGGGGAACTTCTGGCGCAGCCTACACCCAGACACGCACGCAAGGCACTGCTCTGGCACACAGGAAATACAGCGGACGTACTCAGTGTCTTCAGGCCCTGCTCCTCTCTGCTCTCGGCCTGCGGGGCTGCGCTGCTGGATGAAGTGCCAGCAGCGGGGGGCCAGCTGGCTGCTGCAGGCCATGCTGCTCCGGCGGCACCAGGCTGAATTGCAGAGCGGGTGTTGAGCTGGGACAAGAAAGGATTGCCCGTCAGAAGGGTGGCTGGCACAGATGCCCAGCACAGCGCACGCCACTAGCAGGGCCTTGGGAAGATGCCCTCAGCCACCGCCAGGCCTCTCCAGCTATTGGGCCCTTTCCCATGTCCCCTTCTCAAAGGCAATGGCAAAAGAACAAAGGCTTTTTTGATCCAGCCCCTGGTGGCCGCTTCCATGCTCCATTGTTTCAACTTTTCTGCTAGACACTGGCAACAACGGAGCGATGGGCTTGTGCAGATGCACAAAGAGATCAGAGCACAGCCCCAGAGCCTCCTTGCTTTCTTCCTCCTGTGTTTTCGCGGGCAATGAAATCGCCCCGGAGGTGGCGTGCAACCGTCTGCTCAGAAACCCGGAGCATGTCCCTCCTCTGATCTGTTTCACGGATTTCCCCTCTCCATGTCAGCCTTTAGGCAGCGGCCCTTCGGAGCCGCCTTCCAGCCCTGCCCAGACCCATGCGCCCTTTCCCATGCAGAGCTGAGCAGGATTCTCCTCCCCAAACTCTGCTCTGACCGCCTGCAAGCCCAGCGCAGCTTACATTGTGCCTGAAGCTAATTAGTCCATGCAGAGGGCAGGTCCCTTCCAGGGGCCACTGCCTGCCAAATACCCCGCCAGGCTGTCAGCTGCCTCTTTGGGCCGCTCTGCCCGCTGACCGCAGGCAGCCTGCACTGCCACCGGCCACAAGGGGCTGACTCCTACCCTGGCAAGAATTGAATGCAGCCTCTTGTCTATTGCCAAGAGACATTCTCGGGCCCTCTCAGCATCCCAGACAAGTGATGCTTGAAGGTCAAAGTTGAGAAGCCATTGGCCAGGCCTCCCTGGCTTGGCTGAAGCAGCACTATGTCACGGCAGGCACACAGCCCCCAGCACCTTAAGCCGCGAGCAACAAGGCCTGCTCCAAGCAAACCTTGAAGCTTGGCACTGCAGCCAAGGCAGGGCCAAGCTCAGCTGCCACTTACCGGCTCTGCACCTTCAGGCTGTGGAGGAACAGCAGCTGGAGGCTTGGTGTTCCTTTGCTCCTCTTCAACCTCGTCCTCAATGACAGAGGGAGCCAGAGGAGTTGCTGAGCCTGCTGCTGAGCCCTGCAGACAGACACAAGTGAGAGAGATGTGCAAGAGCCAATCCCTTGGCAGCTGCTTTCTCTTGGCAAGGGAAAGGACCCAGGAGAAGGGCAAATGATACACTTGGATGCAAGTGGCACTCTGAGTCAGGGAAACGCCAGGAAGAGGGCTGGGGTCTTGCTCTGCTGTTCCTTGAAAGGCTCTTCCTTGGAAAATCAGCAAACAGCCAGTGCTCCCTTTGCTACTGCTGATGCCACCAGGCACTTGGCCTTTCTTTCAGCCTGCCACGCTGGCACTCCACTGCACTCTACTGCCAAAGGCCAAGCTGGCAGAAGTGCCGCACAATTCTCCCACGCCAGCAAGGTCAGAGCTTCCTTTGCCACTCACCAAAGGACAGGCTTGTCTCCATCCACGTGTCAGGTGACCTGCAGGGAGCGAGGGAAAAGTGGTGGCTTCTCCATGGCCATTTTCTTCCCAAATAACCTGGGTCAGGTTATTTGGCAAGAAAAGAGCAGAGCCAAGCAAAAGCCAGGTGATGCCAGCCCCAGGATGAACCTTTACTTACGAGTCAGCTGGGTCACGTAGAAGACAGAATAAGCCACAGAAAAGACGGTGCAAACCGCGGCACAGACTTGCCCGATCATTTTGGCAGCGCTGTGCGGGTTTGCACGCTGAATGCCACCCAAGGGAGATGGAAGAGTCCTCTCGGGGTGCAGGCCGTCTTCTGGGAACTCCTTGATCGCAAGGATCCTGCTGCAGGGAGCGAGCGGAAGAGCTGCTCTGCACAAGCAGGCCTTGCGCGCCCCGGGACAACGCTGCGCTGACAGCACTGTGACGTGGCGCCGCTCCCTTGACCTCACAATAGCAGCTGCCCTGGCTTTGTTGTGCCCAGCAAGCCCACCCTCTCTAGAGCCGAGGCAAAAGGAAGGCCTGGCAAGTTCTCCTCAGTCATAAAGCAGCAGCAATTGACCTCACAGTCTATAGGGCAGTGCTCAAGGCATCCCAGGAGAGCCCAGAACAATGAGCCAGCCCTCCTAGCGTCCAAGAAATCCAAGCAAACATGACTTTTGGTCCCAAAAGCTTGGACTAAAAGCAAGTGTGCTTCTTCTAGGTGGCATCTTACTTGGTTCTGAAACGCCTCACTTCTTCCATGCCATTTAGGGGGCAAAAGAAGCCAAGAGAATAAATGGCCAGGAGCATTGTAGGCTGCAGCTGCTTCTCGAGCACGTGGGTGCATGCTGACCTTTGCTCTGACTGGGTTTGGAGGCCGACGTCCCATTGTGGCAGCTGGCTTAGCTCTTGACGCAAAGCTCCTCTCGTCCCGCTTGCCGTTTCTCAGGCAACTGAAAGTCTCAGCGCGTCCGGAAGAGCTGTGCGCTGCGTCTTGGCTTGCCACACTTGTGTTGTGTCGGAGCTCTGGCAGCGGCCTGCGGCCCACTGCCCTGCAATGGCCTGCAGATGTCGAGCCCGAAGAAGGCCCCTTTGGAACAGGCCAAAGCTGCAGTGGGAGGGATGTTGGCCCCAGCTCCATGCTCCCTGTAAGATTCCTTGCAGAGATTTGGGCAGCCACATCCCAGTACAAATGAGATGCAGTCATTTCCTTCTCTGTCAAAATCTTGAGGCAGACCCAGGAGGCATCTTGAAAGTGGAACCAAGTACTGGGTGGGAGGGGGCAAAAAGTGCACGCGGCTCCTCTGCAAATCAACTCTGTTCACCCGTGGAATCATGATGCATGGCTTAGCTCCCTATCCTTGTGCTTTCCTTGCTTGTGACTCAGCACAGACATGTCCTCTGATAACAGACAGCACAGCGCCTTGAAAGGAGCTTTAGCCTGGGCTCTTCCCACTTGGCATGCTGAGGGTGGCATTTGAAAATCAAGGCAATTGCTGAAGGGCCCAGAATTCCCTTGAAATTCTCTTGCTGAAACACTGCAGTTGTTAGCCAGAAGAGTTGCCTCCATGTGAAAGCATCCCATTTTCCCCATTTGCAAGTCAGCTGCCATTAGCCAGGCAGCTGGAGGGCTTAGAGAAGGAAGCATGACAGCTAAGCTTGGAAAGCCGGGCCTTGGCTCTCAGAGCCCCTTGAGCAGAGCGCTTTGCTGCTCCAAAGGTTGAAGAGAGGGCACTGTTAGGAAGATGTGCCATTTCAGCCCTCCTTTGCTTTTCAATCCCAAGGGATTGGCAGCAAGGGGGGACAAGCAGGGCCTGGCCCCTCCTCCTGCCCTGTTGGCAGCTGCAGGTGGCACTGAGGGACACCAGGGCACACGGGAATAACAGCTCTGCCAGGCAGGTGGGGCGCTCTGGGAAGGGGGAGAGCCTTGGGCCTCTGGCAGGCAGCGCAAAGCCATGAATGGGACGGCCCGTCAGGAGCAAACGGCTTCCAAGGCGCCGGGCGGCTTAGGCACAGCGTGACATGGGAGGGAACATTCCAGGCCTCTGCAGCCTTTTGAGTTTGTATTGCAAGTCCTGCTGAAACCAAGGGCTGCAACAGAGAACCTTCGGCTTTCTTCACCATCTTCACCATCCTCATCATTTTGTCCTTCAGCTGGCCAGTGCAGGCTGACAGCTCGCAGCACATCTGCTGAATGCCAGCTTCTTCTTTGCTAGCTTCTCTCTTCTTATGATTCATTTCTCCTTCAAGGGGAATTCTGATCTTCCCTACATCAACAATACTCTTCTCTTATCTAAGCAATGCATCATGAAGGAAGCTTTCTATGCTCTACAGTCCTAACTAAATGAAGCCTCGCCAAGAAAACCTCAAAACATTGCATGTGCTATCTATGGCACAGATCCTCTTCAAAATCAGGCGATGGCCAAAGCTCTAGCCACTGATGATGCGTCCACTTTTCCCCTCTTTGTGCTGGTGTTCACAGGGGTCCCAGGATGAGGGAAAAGAGAGAATCTTGACTCCAAGTTTCAGAAGGTTGATTTATTCTTCCATGACACATATGCTATAAAAATGACATATGAGAAGAATACTCAAAGAAGGAAAGAAAGGATTTCATCGGAAAGGCTTGCAAGAAAAGGGAAAGAATGAAATGATAATAAAATCATGTCACTGACTGGACAACTGGACTGTGATTGGCCATTAATTAGAAACAGCCACACGAGACCAATCAAAGATGCACCTGTTGCATTCCACAGCAGCAGATCATTCTTGTTTACATTTTCGTTCTTGAGGCTTCTCAGGAGAAAAATCCTGGCAGAGGGATGTTTCAGAAAAGATCACGGCGCCGCCTGCTCTCAGCTGGCAGGGCACAAGGGCCTCTTGAGCCGCAGGCATCTCCTCTGCGCTCTACTTGCACTTGCTTTCTCCAGTTAAGGCAAGCAAAGCCGCTTGGCTCAGGATGTTCTTTGGGCTTCTGAAAGGCTCTGGCCACTTAGCTACAGCATGGCAAGGAAGGGAGTCTTACAAGGCTCTGCATATTTTAGAGTTTTATTGTCACTCCAGCTGAAACAAAGTATCCCCTGGCTACTTCTGCCTCTTCAGCATTCTGTCCTGCAGGTGGCCTGCTCAGACTGACAGCTTGGGGCACCTGCAGGCTCCAGTTCTGCTGCAGCCCAGCTCTTCCTCTCACAGCTGACTTCCCATTGTGACAATTTGTTCATTTCTACCTAAAAGATACCTCAGAGCTTCCCTCAATTAACAATCCACTGCTCTAAGCTAAACAACCCTCTTGTATCTAAGCTACCTACGTTCTATAGTCCTTAAAAGTTGCTCCCTACATGTCCTAAAGTTTGAAAAATATTCTTTTTTGGAGAAAAACACAACCGAGCTTTCGATTGAACCTGAAACCTAAGCTAAGCTAAGCTAAGCTAACCTAAACTAATCTAACCTAACCTAACCTAACCTAACCTAACCTAACCTTACCTATCCTAACACCTAAAGTGACCCATTTAGAAAACCTACTCCTATTTCCTATCTACAGCCCAGCTCCTCCTCCAACTCAGGGGATGGCTGAAACTCCGGCCGCAGATGACACATTCCCTTCTCCCTCCTCTCATCTGGCGGGGCACGAGGCGCAGGCATCTCCTCCTCAGGCGCAGGCGTCTCCTCTCCAGTCTTCCTGCACTCCCTTGGCTGAGATGATGAGAGCAGCCAAGCTGGAGGCAGGATCGCCTGCGGTCACAAAGGGATGCTGCCCAGAGGAAAAAGGAAACAAAGAAAGGAAGCCTTACTTTCCAGGAAGGCCTGCTGACGGGCTCAAGCAGGACTCCTTGGCTACCAGAAAGACACACAAAGAGCACTGAGAAATAGCAGCGTGTCCGCCTGCGCCTTCCTGTCCTGGCAGCCGTCTGAGCCACGTGGCCCACACTCCTCCTCACACCTTCCTGCAGGCGTCCTCAGCTGACAGGCCTTTTTGCCCCTTTGCTTTTTCTTACCTGCAGGAGTTCCTGGGCAGACCAGCGCCTGTCCTCGTCAGCCTGCAGGCAGCAGCGGAGGAAGTCGCGTAGGAGAGCCGAGTGGTGCCTGGGGTTCTGCAGTTTTGGGGGCCCGTTTCTTTCGATCAGTTCAAAAACCTACAGCACATGGATGCAAGAGGACACTCGACCTGCTCCTTTGCTAGCCACATCATCAGCTCTATGCACAGAGCCCCCTTTTGAAGCTGCACCTTACCCTGAGACGGGTCTCCCGCTCGTAAGGAGCTTCCCCTTCCACCATTTCCAGCCCCATGATGCCCAGGGACCAGATGTCTACTTTGGGGCCGTAGGCTTCTCCTCTCACCACCTCCGGTGCCATCCAGCTGGGAGTGCCCACGCTGGAGCTGCGCCTGCCGCGCTCAGGGCTGAGCTGGGCACAGAGGCCAAAGTCAGCTGAGGAGAAAAACAAAGCCTGTCAAAGCCAGCTACCACTGGCAAAGCAGCCAAAAGGATTGCCCACTCACAGCCCGGCCAGGCCATGCTGAGTCGAGCTGAGAAAGCGGCTGAGCTCTCCTGCCACGTGCCTGGAGCCAGCGAAAGAAGAAGCCATCGGCCACTTCAACAACACCCTGAGCATTCACGCACCGGCCAAGCGGCGCTCCTGGCCAAGTGGCACTCACCAAAAGGCAGCCCCACAGCACAGGCTGCAAAAGCCGCACCTGCACAGGGATACCCACCCAACTTGACAGATCCATCGGTGCCCACAAGAACATTGCAGCTTTTGATGTCTCTGTGGATGACTTGGCGGCAATGAAGGAAATCAAGTCCTTGCAGGCACTGAGAGAGAAAAAGGAGGGAGGCAAAGTTAACACGCAGCATTTCATTTCATCCTGCCAGAAAGGAAAGAGCCCAACAGGATTGACAGCTTTCCCAGGGAATTGGGAGCCAGGGCACAGCATCATGCTGCTGTCACAAAGAAGAGCTTGCTGCTTCAACACTCTTGGAAGTTTTTGCTACATTTCCAAGCCAAGGCATCTGGGCTTGCAAAAGTTCCACCGGCCATCGGTACAAAGAGCGTCACCTTTGGCTGGGAGGCGGCACGGCAACGATTGTTGGCGAAGCCCAGTGGCAGCAGAGGAGGAAGCAGCGCCTTAGACCTGTGCCAGAATCCGTTGCCACCTGGGCTGCGATGTTATCCTTGGAAGCTGAGGACAGGTCTTTCCCTTAGCTTGAAATTCTGCCACCGCCATGCTGCCTTCCAGTGGTAAGGAATGTAGGACAGACAGACAGGCTGCAGGCAAGCATTGCGAGGCAAAGCTGCCAAGAGGAAACAAGTGAAAGCAAGCCAGTGAGGCAGCACCAGCGCCACAGGTCAGACAGCATAAAAGAGTGCAAGAGCAGAGCCTAAGGAGTGCAGGGACGGCGGCAGGCAGTTCCCTTCCCACGCTCTTGCTTCTCCTCTGTGTCTTGGCGGAAGCAGCAGCAAAAGAAGGCTGAGAGCCAGAAATCGCTGCTCTCCTTAACCTCCAGCTGACAAGCAGCATCCTGGCAGGCCTGGCCAAGCACAAGCGGGATCCCTCACCTCCCGACAGACAGCGCCTATCTGTCCTTCCGCCAGGTACACCGCACAGAGCACATCAAACAAGGTGCCGCCGTCCACAAACTCCATGGCCAGCCAGAGCTGCGCATCCACCAGGTAGCTGGAAGAAGAAAAGCACGGCATGGAAAGAGAGCAATGGGCACAGCTCAGTCACTCGAGGGCCTGAGCACGACTTTTGCCACTGCTCTCCAAGCTACGTGTGCCGCAAGAGACTATTGAACAGCAGGTCAACCTCCTGCCACCCTCTGGAGACGAGCGGAGAAATGGGAAAGAGCTCCGTTCTCTGCCACTGACCAAAGGACATTGTCTCTTCTGGCTTGCACTAGCTAAAGCTGCATTGACGTGACCGTACGCCAACCTGTCTAAGTAGGTGACAATATTGGGATTCCTGTTGTTCCTCATGGCCAGGATTTCGTTGGCAGCCAGCTCCTCGGACATCCCCTCCTCAACGGACATGATCTTGATGGCCACCTGAAAGGACACGGGCGACGGTTGACTTGAGAAGACGCGCCCTGCTCGAGATCACAAGGAGCACGCAGCCAGTGCTTGTGCAATCAGGCAGCCAGCTGTGCCAAAGTGCCTTGTTCCTAGACAGCAGAGCTTAGCAGGAGCACCAAAGCCCATGCCAAATGCATTCTGCACCCTGAGCTTAGACTGTACTTGAGAGGAACAGCCTCTGTGGCAGACATGGAGCGACCAGCCAAAGCTCCAGGCAGGGCTGACAGCAGCGGGGAAAGCGCTGCAGAGCTGCAAAATGCCATGGTGCTGTTGGCACTTTACCTGTTGTCCGCTGCTGGTGTCAAGGGCTTTATAAACAGCTCCAAAGCCCCTAGAAAGAAAACAGCAGCAGAAAAAGGCCATTTATACCTGGCACTGAAAGCAAGCCTAGGCAGGAGATCTCCCCAGGCTGCCTGCATGCCTTCAAAAGGGCCCGGCTGCGGCGTCTCTTTTTTGGCCAACAGCACATCAGCCCGTGAGGCCTCTGCCATGCGGGCCAGGCTGTCCCAGGGAGCACTAGGGTCCGGCATGAAGACCAAGGCCCGCTGGAAATCTCCAAGGCACGCGCCCACTTAGGTCACTTCCAAACCTAAAGGGAACTCTCTCTTTGTGAGGGTGTGCATGCATGTGTGTGTCAAGAAAGTGAGAACAATTAGAGTCAGAACACTGTCTTTGAGAATCTGACATTTCTTGGATGCCGAGGTGCTCTTTCAGGCCATAAAGTTGCCGGAGCAGGGCGTTTTCCAGCTCCTGCTCCTCAGCGCTGCAAGCTAGACATTGCCAGCATCAACTTGTCTTTGAGGAGCCCTTTGCATTGCACTGACTGAGCAGCGCTGGCAGGCGACAGGAGGTCAAGCCAGAGTCTGACCGTGATTGGAGCTTGCCTGACTTCACGCTTGATATTGCAGCAACCAAAGACCCGGCCCACACTTTTGGGAAATGACCTGACGTCACACTTACCCTCGTCCGAGTTCTTCAAATGCCGTGTATCTGCTCATTGGCTGGCCCACACTCACAATGCTCCCTGAAAGACAAAAGCAGGCCTGCTCACTTGCATGCACAGACGCCGCTCCCCGGCCATCCCAAAGGCAGCCCCACCGCCAGCAGCTGTGGGCCCTTTTGGCTCCCTTGGCTTCCAAGTGCTGAGAGCAGCAAATGGGAGGGCCATCTTCTGCACCTTTCATCGGGTGGCCTTTGCAAGGAGGACTTCATTGCTTTCAAGCACAGCTTGATAAGCCAAAAGGATGAGCCCTTAAGAAGGGGGCCCAAAGAGGTAAGCAAGGGCCTTTGCAGCCTCTGCAGTCACACCCCCCCATCACTGGCAAGGCTTCCTAGAAGCACAAAGTGTCTGAGCCGCAGGAGAAGTAAGAAGGAGAGCCAAAAAGCAGCTGGGGCCAGAGAGCTGCCTGGGGCCTACGCACTTGCTAGGTGCCAGCCTTCTGCTCAAGCAGAAACAATCTCTGCTTTTCTCTTTGGCACAGAAGGCAGCCCAGGCAGAGCCAAGGCAGGTCCAGCCGCCCTCACAGGCAGCAGGAACTCCCTGAGCGCTGCCGCGCTGCCTCAAAGCACAGCAACAGGTTCTGCAGAGGGCCCTGAGGACCTCTGGCACCGGGGGGAACTTCTGGCGCAGCCTACACCCAGACACGCACGCAAGGCACTGCTCTGGCACACAGGAAATACAGCGGACGTACTCAGTGTCTTCAGGCCCTGCTCCTCTCTGCTCTCGGCCTGCGGGGCTGCGCTGCTGGATGAAGTGCCAGCAGCGGGGGGCCAGCTGGCTGCTGCAGGCCATGCTGCTCCGGCGGCACCAGGCTGAATTGCAGAGCGGGTGTTGAGCTGGGACAAGAAAGGATTGCCTGTCAGAAGGGTGGCTGGCACAGATGCCCAGCACAGCGCACGCCACTAGCAGGGCCTTGGAAAGATGCCCTCAGCCACCGCCAGGCCTCTCCAGCTATTGGGCCCTTTCCCATGTCCCCTTCTCAAAGGCAATGGCAAAAGAACAAAGGCTTTTTTGATCCAGCCCCTGGTGGCCGCTTCCATGCTCCATTGTTTCAACTTTTCTGCTAGACACTGGCAACAATGGAGCGATGGGCTTGTGCAGATGCACAAAGAGATCAGAGCACAGCCCCAGAGCCTCCTTGCTTTCTTCCTCCTGTGTTTTCGCGGGCAATGAAATCGCCCCGGAGGTGGCGTGCAACCGTCTGCTCAGAAACCCGGAGCATGTCCCTCCTCTGATCTGTTTCACGGATTTCCCCTCTCCATGTCAGCCTTTAGGCAGCGGCCCTTCGGAGCCGCCTTCCAGCCCTGCCCAGACCCATGCGCCCTTTCCCATGCAGAGCTGAGCAGGATTCTCCTCCCCAAACTCTGCTCTGACCGCCTGCAAGCCCAGCGCAGCCTACATTGTGCCTGAAGCTAATTAGTCCATGCAGAGGGCAGGTCCCTTCCAGGGGCCACTGCCTGCCAAGTACCCCGCCAGGCTGTCAGCTGCCTCTTTGGGCCGCTCTGCCCGCTGACCGCAGGCAGCCTGCACTGCCACCGGCCACAAGGGGCTGACTCCTACCCTGGCAAGAATTGAATGCAGCCTCTTGTCTGTTGCCAAGAGACATTCTCGGGCCCTCTCAGCATCCCAGACAAGTGATGCTTGAAGGTCAAAGTTGAGAAGCCATTGGCCAGGCCTCCCTGGCTTGGCTGAAGCAGCACTATGTCACGGCAGGCACACAGCCCCCAGCACCTTAAGCCGCGAGCAACAAGGCCTGCTCCAAGCAAACCTTGAAGCTTGGCACTGCAGCCAAGGCAGGGCCAAGCTCAGCTGCCACTTACCGGCTCTGCACCTTCAGGCTGTGGAGGAACAGCAGCTGGAGGCTTGGTGTTCCTTTGCTCCTCTTCAACCTCGTCCTCAATGACAGAGGGAGCCAGAGGAGTTGCTGAGCCTGCTGCTGAGCCCTGCAGACAGACACAAGTGAGAGAGACGCGCAAGAGCCAATCCCTTGGCAGCTGCTTTCTCTTGGCAAGAGAATGGACCCAGGAGAAGGGCAAATGATACACTTGGATGCAAGTGGCACTCTGAGTCAGGGAAACGCCAGGAAGAGGGCTGGGGTCTTGCTCTGCTGTTCCTTGAAAGGCTCTTCCTTGGAAAATCAGCAAACAGCCAGTGCTCCCTTTGCTACTGCTGATGCCACCAGGCACTTGGCCTTTCTTTCAGCCTGCCACGCTGGCACTCCACTGCACTCTACTGCCAAAGGCCAAGCTGGCAGAAGTGCCGCACAATTCTCCCACGCCAGCAAGGTCAGAGCTTCCTTTGCCACTCACCAAAGGACAGGCTTGTCTCCATCCACGTGTCAGGTGACCTGCAGGGAGCGAGGGAAAAGTGGTGGCTTCTCCATGGCCATTTTCTTCCCAAATAACCTGGGTCAGGTTATTTGGCAAGAAAAGAGCAGAGCCAAGCAAAAGCCAGGTGATGCCAGCCCCAGGATGAACCTTTACTTACGAGTCAGCTGGGTCACGTAGAAGACAGAATAAGCCACAGAAAAGACGGTGCAAACCGCGGCACAGACTTGCCCGATCATTTTGGCAGCGCTGTGCGGGTTTGCACACTGAATGCCACCCAAGGGAGATGGAAGAGTCCTCTCGGGGTGCAGGCCGTCTTCTGGGAACTCCTTGATCGCAAGGATCCTGCTGCAGGGAGCGAGCGGAAGAGCTGCTCTGCACAAGCAGGCCTTGCGCGCCCCGGGACAACGCTGCGCTGACAGCACTGTGACGTGGCGCCGCTCCCTTGACCTCACAATAGCAGCTGCCCTGGCTTTGTTGTGCCCAGCAAGCCCACCCTCTCTAGAGCCGAGGCAAAAGGAAGGCCTGGCAAGTTCTCCTCAGTCATAAAGCAGCAGCAATTGACCTCACAGTCTATAGGGCAGTGCTCAAGGCATCCCAGGAGAGCCCAGAACAATGAGCCAGCCCTCCTAGCGTCCAAGAAATCCAAGCAAACATGACTTTTGGTCCCAAAAGCTTGGACTAAAAGCAAGTGTGCTTCTTCTAGGTGGCATCTTACTTGGTTCTGAAACGCCTCACTTCTTCCATGCCATTTAGGGGGCAAAAGAAGCCAAGAGAATAAATGGCCAGGAGCATTGTAGGCTGCAGCTGCTTCTCGAGCACGTGGGTGCATGCTGACCTTTGCTTTGACTGGGTTTGGAGGCCGACGTCCCATTGTGGCAGCTGGCTTAGCTCTTGACGCAAAGCTCCTCTCGTCCCGCTTGCCGTTTCTCAGGCAACTGAAAGTCTCAGCGCGTCCGGAAGAGCTGTGCGCTGCGTCTTGGCTTGCCACACTTGTGTTGTGTCGGAGCTCTGGCAGCGGCCTGCGGCCCACTGCCCTGCAATGGCCTGCAGATGTCGAGCCCGAAGAAGGCCCCTTTGGAACAGGCCAAAGCTGCAGTGGGAGGGATGTTGGCCCCAGCTCCATGCTCCCTGTAAGATTCCTTGCAGAGATTTGGGCAGCCACATCCCAGTACAAATGAGATGCAGTCATTTCCTTCTCTGTCAAAATCTTGAGGCAGACCCAGGAGGCATCTTGAAAGTGGAACCAAGTACTGGGTGGGAGGGGGCAAAAAGTGCACGCGGCTCCTCTGCAAATCAACTCTGTTCACCCGTGGAATCATGATGCATGGCTTAGCTCCCTATCCTTGTGCTTTCCTTGCTTGTGACTCAGCACAGACATGTCCTCTGATAACAGACAGCACAGCGCCTTGAAAGGCGCTTTAGCCTGGGCTCTTCCCACTTGGCATGCTGAGGGTGGCATTTGAAAATCAAGGCAATTGCTGAAGGGCCCAGAATTCCCTTGAAATTCTCTTGCTGAAACACTGCAGTTGTTAGCCAGAAGAGTTGCCTCCATGTGAAAGCATCCCATTTTCCCCATTTGCAAGTCAGCTGCCATTAGCCAGGCAGCTGGAGGGCTTAGAGAAGGAAGCATGACAGCTAAGCTTGGAAAGCCGGGCCTTGGCTCTCAGAGCCCCTTGAGCAGAGCGCTTTGCTGCTCCAAAGGTTGAAGAGAGGGCACTGTTAGGAAGATGTGCCATTTCAGCCCTCCTTTGCTTTTCAATCCCAAGGGATTGGCAGCAAGGGGGGACAAGCAGGGCCTGGCCCCTCCTCCTGCCCTGTTGGCAGCTGCAGGTGGCACTGAGGGACACCAGGGCACACGGGAATAACAGCTCTGCCAGGCAGGTGGGGCGCTCTGGGAAGGGGGAGAGCCTTGGGCCTCTGGCAGGCAGCGCAAAGCCATGAATGGGACGGCCCGTCAGGAGCAAACGGCTTCCAAGGCGCCGGGCGGCTTAGGCACAGCGTGACATGGGAGGGAACATTCCAGGCCTCTGCAGCCTTTTGAGTTTGTATTGCAAGTCCTGCTGAAACCAAGGGCTGCAACAGAGAACCTTCGGCTTTCTTCACCATCTTCACCATCATCATCATTTTGTCCTTCAGCTGGCCAGTGCAGGCTGACAGCTCGCAGCACATCTGCTGAATGCCAGCTTCTTCTTTGCTAGCTTCTCTCTTCTTATGATTCATTTCTCCTTCAAGGGGAATTCTGATCTTCCCTACATCAACAATACTCTTCTCTTATCTAAGCAATGCATCATGAAGGAAGCTTTCTATGCTCTACAGTCCTAACTAAATGAAGCCTCGCCAAGAAAACCTCAAAACATTGCATGTGCTATCTATGGCACAGATCCTCTTCAAAATCAGGCGATGGCCAAAGCTCTAGCCAATGATGATGCGTCCACTTTTCCCCTCTTTGTGCTGGTGTTCACAGGGGTCCCAGGATGAGGGAAAAGAGAGAATCTTGACTCCAAGTTTCAGAAGGTTGATTTATTCTTCCATGACACATATGCTATAAAAATGACATATGAGAAGAATACTCAAAGAAGGAAAGAAAGGATTTCATCTGAAAGGCTTGCAAGAAAAGGGAAAGAATGAAATGATAATAAAATCATGTCACTGACTGGACAACTGGACTGTGATTGGCCATTAATTAGAAACAGCCACACGAGACCAATCAAAGATGCACCTGTTGCATTCCACAGCAGCAGATCATTCTTGTTTACATTTTCGTTCTTGAGGCTTCTCAGGAGAAAAATCCTGGCAGAGGGATGTTTCAGAAAAGATCACGGCGCCGCCTGCTCTCAGCTGGCAGGGCACAAGGGCCTCTTGAGCCGCAGGCATCTCCTCTGCGCTCTACTTGCACTTGCTTTCTCCAGTTAAGGCAAGCAAAGCCGCTTGGCTCAGGATGTTCTTTGGGCTTCTGAAAGGCTCTGGCCACTTAGCTACAGCATGGCAAGGAAGGGAGTCTTACAAGGCTCTGCATATTTTAGAGTTTTATTGTCACTCCAGCTGAAACAAAGTATCCCCTGGCTACTTCTGCCTCTTCAGCATTCTGTCCTGCAGGTGGCCTGCTCAGACTGACAGCTTGGGGCACCTGCAGGCTCCAGTTCTGCTGCAGCCCAGCTCTTCCTCTCACAGCTGACTTCCCATTGTGACAATTTGTTCATTTCTACCTCAAAGATACCTCAGAGCTTCCCTCAATTAACAATCCACTGCTCTAAGCTAAACAACCCTCTTGTATCTAAGCTACCTACGTTCTATAGTCCTTAAAAGTTGCTCCCTACATGTCCTAAAGTTTGAAAAATATTCTTTTTTGGAGAAAAACACAACCGAGCTTTCGATTGAACCTGAAACCTAAGCTAAGCTAAGCTAAGCTAACCTAAACTAATCTAACCTAACCTAACCTAACCTAACCTAACCTTACCTATCCTAACACCTAAAGTGACCCATTTAGAAAACCTACTCCTATTTCCTATCTACAGCCCAGCTCCTCCTCCAACTCAGGGGATGGCTGAAACTCCGGCCGCAGATGACACATGCCCTTCTCCCTCCTCTCAGCTGGCGGGGCACGAGGCGCAGGCATCTCCTCCTCAGGCGCAGGCGTCTCCTCTCCAGTCTTCCTGCACTCCCTTGGCTGAGATGATGAGAGCAGCCAGGCTGGAGGCAGGATCGCCTGCGGTCACAAAGGGATGCTGCCCAGAGGAAAAAGGAAACAAAGAAAGGAAGCCTTACTTTCCAGGAAGGCCTGCTGACGGGCTCAAGCAGGACTCCTTGGCTACCAGAAAGACACACAAAGAGCACTGAGAAATAGCAGCGTGTCCGCCTGCGCCTTCCTGTCCTGGCAGCCGTCTGAGCCACGTGGCCCACACTCCTCCTCACGCCTTCCTGCAGGCGTCCTCAGCTGACAGGCCTTTTTGCCCCTTTGCTTTTTCTTACCTGCAGGAGTTCCTGGGCAGACCAGCGCCTGTCCTCGTCAGCCTGCAGGCAGCAGCGGAGGAAGTCGCGTAGGAGAGCCGAGTGGTGCCTGGGGTTCTGCAGTTTTGGGGGCCCGTTTCTTTCGATCAGTTCAAAAACCTACAGCACATGGATGCAAGAGGACACTCGACCTGCTCCTTTGCTAGCCACATCATCAGCTCTATGCACAGAGCCCCCTTTCGAAGCTGCACCTTACCCTGAGACGGGTCTCCCGCTCGTAAGGAGCTTCCCCTTCCACCATTTCCAGCCCCATGATGCCCAGGGACCAGATGTCTACTTTGGGGCCGTAGGCTTCTCCTCTCACCACCTCCGGTGCCATCCAGCTGGGAGTGCCCACGCTGGAGCTGCGCCTGCCGCGCTCAGGGCTGAGCTGGGCACAGAGGCCAAAGTCAGCTGAGGAGAAAAACAAAGCCTGTCAAAGCCAGCTACCACTGGCAAAGCAGCCAAAAGGATTGCCCACTCACAGCCCGGCCAGGCCATGCTGAGTCGAGCTGAGAAAGCGGCTGAGCTCTCCTGCCACGTGCCTGGAGCCAGCGAAAGAAGAAGCCATCGGCCACTTCAACAACACCCTGAGCATTCACGCACCGGCCAAGCGGCGCTCCTGGCCAAGTGGCATTCACCAAAAGGCAGCCCCACAGCACAGGCTGCAAAAGCCGCACCTGCACAGGGATACCCACCCAACTTGACAGATCCATCGGTGCCCACAAGAACATTGCAGCTTTTGATGTCTCTGTGGATGACTTGGCGGCAATGAAGGAAATCAAGTCCTTGCAGGCACTGAGAGAGAAAAAGGAGGGAGGCAAAGTTAACACGCAGCATGTCATTTCATCCTGCCAGAAAGGAAAGAGCCCAACAGGATTGACAGCTTTGCCAGGGAATTGGGAGCCAGGGCACAGCATCATGCTGCTGTCACAAAGAAGAGCTTGCTGCTTCAACACTCTTGGAAGTTTTTGCTACATTTCCAAGCCAAGGCATCTGGGCTTGCAAAAGTTCCACCGGCCATCAGTACAAAGAGCGTCACCTTTGGCTGGGAGGCAGCACGGCAACGATTGTTGGCGAAGCCCAGTGGCAGCAGAGGAGGAAGCAGCGCCTTAGACCTGTGCCAGAATCCGTTGCCACCTGGGCTGCGATGTTATCCTTGGAAGCTGAGGACAGGTCTTTCCCTTAGCTTGAAATTCTGCCACCGCCATGCTGCCTTCCAGTGGTAAGGAATGTAGGACAGACAGACAGGCTGCAGGCAAGCATTGCGAGGCAAAGCTGCCAAGAGGAAACAAGTGAAAGCAAGCCAGTGAGGCAGCACCAGCGCCACAGGTCAGACAGCATAAAAGAGTGCAAGAGCAGAGCCTAAGGAGTGCAGGGACGCCGGCAGGCAGTTCCCTTCCCACGCTCTTGCTTCTCCTCTGTGTCTTGGCGGAAGCAGCAGCAAAAGAAGGCTGAGAGCCAGAAATCGCTGCTCTCCTTAACCTCCAGCTGACAAGCAGCATCCTGGCAGGCCTGGCCAAGCACAAGCGGGATCCCTCACCTCCCGACAGACAGCGCCTATCTGTCCTTCCGCCAGGTACACCGCACAGAGCACATCAAACAAGGTGCCGCCGTCCACAAACTCCATGGCCAGCCAGAGCTGCGCATCCACCAGGTAGCTGGAAGAAGAAAAGCACGGCATGGAAAGAGAGCAATGGGCACAGCTCAGTCACTCGAGGGCCTGAGCACGACTTTTGCCACTGCTCTCCAAGCTACGTGTGCCGCAAGAGACTATTGAACAGCAGGTCAACCTCCTGCCACCCTCTGGAGACGAGCGGAGAAATGGGAAAGAGCTCCGTTCTCTGCCACTGACCAAAGGACATTGTCTCTTCTGGCTTGCACTAGCTAAAGCTGCATTGACGTGACCGTACGCCAACCTTTCTAAGTAGGTGACAATATTGGAATTCCTGTTGTTCCTCATGGCCAGGATTTCGTTGGCAGCCAGCTCCTCGGACATCCCCTCCTCAACGGACATGATCTTGATGGCCACCTGAAAGGACACGGGCGACGGTTGACTTGAGAAGACGCGCCCTGCTCGAGATCACAAGGAGCACGCAGCCAGTGCTTGTGCAATCAGGCAGCCAGCTGTGCCAAAGTGCCTTGTTCCTAGACAGCAGAGCTTAGCAGGAGCACCAAAGCCCATGCCAAATGCATTCTGCACCCTGAGCTTAGACTGTACTTGAGAGGAACAGCCTCTGTGGCAGACATGGAGCGACCAGCCAAAGCTCCAGGCAGGGCTGACAGCAGCGATAAAAGCGCTGCAGAGCTGCAAAATGCCATGGTGCTGTTGGCACTTTACCTGTTGTCCGCTGCTGGTGTCAAGGGCTTTATAAACAGCTCCAAAGCCCCTAGAAAGAAAACAGCAGCAGAAAAAGGCCATTTATACCTGGCACTGAAAGCAAGCCTAGGCAGGAGATCTCCCCAGGCTGCCTGCATGCCTTCAAAAGGGCCCGGCTGCGGCGTCTCTTTTTTGGCCAACAGCACATCAGCCCGTGAGGCCTCTGCCATGCGGGCCAGGCTGTCCCAGGGAGCACTAGGGTCCGGCATGAAGACCAAGGCCCGCTGGAAATCTCCAAGGCACGCGCCCACTTAGGTCACTTCCAAACCTAAAGGGAACTCTCTCTTTGTGAGGGTGTGCATGCATGTGTGTGTCAAGAAAGTGAGAACAATTAGAGTCAGAACACTGTCTTTGAGAATCTGACATTTCTTGGATGCCGAGGTGCTCTTTCAGGCCATAAAGTTGCCGGAGCAGGGCGTTTTCCAGCTCCTGCTCCTCAGCGCTGCAAGCTAGACATTGGCAGCATCAACTTGTCTTTGAGGAGCCCTTTGCATTGCACTGACTGAGCAGCGCTGGCAGGCAACAGGAGGTCAAGCCAGAGTCTGACCGTGATTGGAGCTTGCCTGACTTCACGCTTGATATTGCAGCAGCCAAAGACCCGGCCCACACTTTTGGGAAATGACCTGACGTTACACTTACCCTCGTCCGAGTTCTTCAAATGCCGTGTATCTGCTCATTGGCTGGCCCACACTCACAATGCTCCCTGAAAGACAAAAGCAGGCCTGCTCACTTGCATGCACAGACGCCGCTCCCCGGCCATCCCAAAGGCAGCCCCACCGCCAGCAGCTGTGGGCCCTTTTGGCTCCCTTGGCTTCCAAGTGCTGAGAGCAGCAAATGGGAGGGCCATCTTCTGCACCTTTCATCGGGTGGCCTTTGCAAGGAGGACTTCATTGCTTTCAAGCACAGCTTGATAAGCCAAAAGGATGAGCCCTTAAGAAGGGGGCCCAAAGAGGTAAGCAAGGGCCTTTGCAGCCTCTGCAGTCACACCCCCCCATCACTGGCAAGGCTTCCTAGAAGCACAAAGTGTCTGAGCCGCAGGAGAAGTAAGAAGGAGAGCCAAAAAGCAGCTGGGGCCAGAGAGCTGCCTGGGGCCTACGCACTTGCTAGGTGCCAGCCTTCTGCTCAAGCAGAAACAATCTCTGCTTTTCTCTTTGGCACAGAAGGCAGCCCAGGCAGAGCCAAGGCAGGTCCAGCCGCCCTCATAGGCAGCAGGAACTCCCTGAGCGCTGCCGCGCTGCCTCAAAGCACAGCAACAGGTTCTGCAGAGGGCCCTGAGGACCTCTGGCACCGGGGGGAACTTCTGGCGCAGCCTACACCCAGACACGCACGCAAGGCACTGCTCTGGCACACAGGAAATACAGCGGACGTACTCAGTGTCTTCAGGCGCTGCTCCTCTCTGCTCTCGGCCTGCGGGGCTGCGCTGCTGGATGAAGTGCCAGCAGCGGGGGGCCAGCCGGCTGCTGCAGGCCATGCTGCTCCGGCGGCACCAGGCTGAATTGCAGAGCAGGTGTTGAGCTGGGACAAGAAAGGATTGCCCGTCAGAAGGGTGGCTGGCACAGATGCCCAGCACAGCGCACGCCACTAGCAGGGCCTTGGAAAGATGCCCTCAGCCACCGCCAGGCCTCTCCAGCTATTGGGCCCTTTCCCATGTCCCCTTCTCAAAGGCAATGGCAAAAGAACAAAGGCTTTTTTGATCCAGCCCCTGGTGGCCGCTTCCATGCTCCATTGTTTCAACTTTTCTGCTAGACACTGGCAACAATGGAGCGATGGGCTTGTGCAGATGCACAAAGAGATCAGAGCACAGCCCCAGAGCCTCCTTGCTTTCTTCCTCCTGTGTTTTCGCGGGCAATGAAATCGCCCCGGAGGTGGCGTGCAACCGTCTGCTCAGAAACCCGGAGCATGTCCCTCCTCTGATCTGTTTCACGGATTTCCCCTCTCCATGTCAGCCTTTAGGCAGCGGCCCTTCGGAGCCGCCTTCCAGCCCTGCCCAGACCCATGCGCCCTTTCCCATGCAGAGCTGAGCAGGATTCTCCTCCCCAAACTCTGCTCTGACCGCCTGCAAGCCCAGCGCAGCCTACATTGTGCCTGAAGCTAATTAGTCCATGCAGAGGGCAGGTCCCTTCCAGGGGCCACTGCCTGCCAAGTACCCCGCCAGGCTGTCAGCTGCCTCTTTGGGCCGCTCTGCCCGCTGACCGCAGGCAGCCTGCACTGCCACCGGCCACAAGGGGCTGACTCCTACCCTGGCAAGAATTGAATGCAGCCTCTTGTCTATTGCCAAGAGACATTCTCGGGCCCTCTCAGCATCCCAGACAAGTGATGCTTGAAGGTCAAAGTTGAGAAGCCATTGGCCAGGCCTCCCTGGCTTGGCTGAAGCAGCACTATGTCACGGCAGGCACACAGCCCCCAGCACCTTAAGCCGCGAGCAACAAGGCCTGCTCCAAGCAAACCTTGAAGCTTGGCACTGCAGCCAAGGCAGGGCCAAGCTCAGCTGCCACTTACCGGCTCTGCACCTTCAGGCTGTGGAGGAACAGCAGCTGGAGGCTTGGTGTTCCTTTGCTCCTCTTCAACCTCGTCCTCAATGACAGAGGGAGCCAGAGGAGTTGCTGAGCCTGCTGCTGAGCCCTGCAGACAGACACAAGTGAGAGAGACGCGCAAGAGCCAATCCCTTGGCAGCTGCTTTCTCTTGGCAAGGGAAAGGACCCAGGAGAAGGGCAAATGATACACTTGGATGCAAGTGGCACTCTGAGTCAGGGAAACGCCAGGAAGAGGGCTGGGGTCTTGCTCTGCTGTTCCTTGAAAGGCTCTTCCTTGGAAAATCAGCAAACAGCCAGTGCTCCCTTTGCTACTGCTGATGCCACCAGGCACTTGGCCTTTCTTTCAGCCTGCCACGCTGGCACTCCACTGCACTCTACTGCCAAAGGCCAAGCTGGCAGAAGTGCCGCACAATTCTCCCACGCCAGCAAGGTCAGAGCTTCCTTTGCCACTCACCAAAGGACAGGCTTGTCTCCATCCACGTGTCAGGTGACCTGCAGGGAGCGAGGGAAAAGTGGTGGCTTCTCCATGGCCATTTTCTTCCCAAATAACCTGGGTCAGGTTATTTGGCAAGAAAAGAGCAGAGCCAAGCAAAAGCCAGGTGATGCCAGCCCCAGGATGAACCTTTACTTACGAGTCAGCTGGGTCACGTAGAAGACAGAATAAGCCACAGAAAAGACGGTGCAAACCGCGGCACAGACTTGCCCGATCATTTTGGCAGCGCTGTGCGGGTTTGCACACTGAATGCCACCCAAGGGAGATGGAAGAGTCCTCTCAGGGTGCAGGCCGTCTTCTGGGAACTCCTTGATCGCAAGGATCCTGCTGCAGGGAGCGAGCGGAAGAGCTTCTCTGCACAAGCAGGCCTTGCGCGCCCCGGGACAACGCTGCGCTGACAGCACTGTGACGTGGCGCCGCTCCCTTGACCTCACAATAGCAGCTGCCCTGGCTTTGTTGTGCCCAGCAAGCCCACCCTCTCTAGAGCCGAGGCAAAAGGAAGGCCTGGCAAGTTCTCCTCAGTCATAAAGCAGCAGCAATTGACCTCACAGTCTATAGGGCAGTGCTCAAGGCATCCCAGGAGAGCCCAGAACAATGAGCCAGCCCTCCTAGCGTCCAAGAAATCCAAGCAAACATGACTTTTGGTCCCAAAAGCTTGGACTAAAAGCAAGTGTGCTTCTTCTAGGTGGCATCTTACTTGGTTCTGAAACGCCTCACTTCTTCCATGCCATTTAGGGGGCAAAAGAAGCCAAGAGAATAAATGGCCAGGAGCATTGTAGGCTGCAGCTGCTTCTCGAGCACGTGGGTGCATGCTGACCTTTGCTCTGACTGGGTTTGGAGGCCGACGTCCCATTGTGGCAGCTGGCTTAGCTCTTGACGCAAAGCTCCTCTCGTCCCGCTTGCCGTTTCTCAGGCAACTGAAAGTCTCAGCGCGTCCGGAAGAGCTGTGCGCTGCGTCTTGGCTTGCCACACTTGTGTTGTGTCGGAGCTCTGGCAGCGGCCTGCGGCCCACTGCCCTGCAATGGCCTGCAGATGTCGAGCCCGAAGAAGGCCCCTTTGGAACAGGCCAAAGCTGCAGTGGGAGGGATGTTGGCCCCAGCTCCATGCTCCCTGTAAGATTCCTTGCAGAGATTTGGGCAGCCACATCCCAGTACAAATGAGATGCAGTCATTTCCTTCTCTGTCAAAATCTTGAGGCAGACCCAGGAGGCATCTTGAAAGTGGAACCAAGTACTGGGTGGGAGGGGGCAAAAAGTGCACGCGGCTCCTCTGCAAATCAACTCTGTTCACCCGTGGAATCATGATGCATGGCTTAGCTCCCTATCCTTGTGCTTTCCTTGCTTGTGACTCAGCACAGACATGTCCTCTGATAACAGACAGCACAGCGCCTTGAAAGGAGCTTTAGCCTGGGCTCTTCCCACTTGGCATGCTGAGGGTGGCATTTGAAAATCAAGGCAATTGCTGAAGGGCCCAGAATTCCCTTGAAATTCTCTTGCTGAAACACTGCAGTTGTTAGCCAGAAGAGTTGCCTCCATGTGAAAGCATCCCATTTTCCCCATTTGCAAGTCAGCTGCCATTAGCCAGGCAGCTGGAGGGCTTAGAGAAGGAAGCATGACAGCTAAGCTTGGAAAGCCGGGCGTTGGCTCTCAGAGCCCCTTGAGCAGAGCGCTTTGCTGCTCCAAAGGTTGAAGAGAGGGCACTGTTAGGAAGATGTGCCATTTCAGCCCTCCTTTGCTTTTCAATCCCAAGGGATTGGCAGCAAGGGGGGACAAGCAGGGCCTGGCCCCTCCTCCTGCCCTGTTGGCAGCTGCAGGTGGCACTGAGGGACACCAGGGCACACGGGAATAACAGCTCTGCCAGGCAGGTGGGGCGCTCTGGGAAGGGGGAGAGCCTTGGGCCTCTGGCAGGCAGCGCAAAGCCATGAACGGGACGGCCCGTCAGGAGCAAACGGCTTCCAAGGCGCCGGGCGGCTTAGGCACAGCGTGACACGGGAGGGAACATTCCAGGCCTCTGCAGCCTTTTGAGTTTGTATTGCAAGTCCTGCTGAAACCAAGGGCTGCAACAGAGAACCTTCGGCTTTCTTCACCATCTTCACCATCCTCATCATTTTGTCCTTCAGCTGGCCAGTGCAGGCTGACAGCTCGCAGCACATCTGCTGAATGCCAGCTTCTTCTTTGCTAGCTTCTCTCTTCTTATGATTCATTTCTCCTTCAAGGGGAATTCTGATCTTCCCTACATCAACAATACTCTTCTCTTATCTAAGCAATGCATCATGAAGGAAGCTTTCTATGCTCTACAGTCCTAACTAAATGAAGCCTCGCCAAGAAAACCTCAAAACATTGCATGTGCTATCTATGGCACAGATCCTCTTCAAAATCAGGCGATGGCCAAAGCTCTAGCCAATGATGATGCGTCCACTTTTCCCCTCTTTGTGCTGGTGTTCACAGGGGTCCCAGGATGAGGGAAAAGAGAGAATCTTGACTCCAAGTTTCAGAAGGTTGATTTATTCTTCCATGACACATATGCTATAAAAATGACATATGAGAAGAATACTCAAAGAAGGAAAGAAAGGATTTCATCTGAAAGGCTTGCAAGAAAAGGGAAAGAATGAAATGATAATAAAATCATGTCACTGACTGGACAACTGGACTGTGATTGGCCATTAATTAGAAACAGCCACACGAGACCAATCAAAGATGCACCTGTTGCATTCCACAGCAGCAGATCATTCTTGTTTACATTTTCGTTCTTGAGGCTTCTCAGGAGAAAAATCCTGGCAGAGGGATGTTTCAGAAAAGATCACGGCGCCGCCTGCTCTCAGCTGGCAGGGCACAAGGGCCTCTTGAGCCGCAGGCATCTCCTCTGCGCTCTACTTGCACTTGCTTTCTCCAGTTAAGGCAAGCAAAGCCGCTTGGCTCAGGATGTTCTTTGGGCTTCTGAAAGGCTCTGGCCACTTAGCTACAGCATGGCAAGGAAGGGAGTCTTACAAGGCTCTGCATATTTTAGAGTTTTATTGTCACTCCAGCTGAAACAAAGTATCCCCTGGCTACTTCTGCCTCTTCAGCATTCTGTCCTGCAGGTGGCCTGCTCAGACTGACAGCTTGGGGCACCTGCAGGCTCCAGTTCTGCTGCAGCCCAGCTCTTCCTCTCACAGCTGACTTCCCATTGTGACAATTTGTTCATTTCTACCTAAAAGATACCTCAGAGCTTCCCTCAATTAACAATCCACTGCTCTAAGCTAAACAACCCTCTTGTATCTAAGCTACCTACGTTCTATAGTCCTTAAAAGTTGCTCCCTACATGTCCTAAAGTTTGAAAAATATTCTTTTTTGGAGAAAAACACAACTGAGCTTTCGATTGAACCTGAAACCTAAGCTAAGCTAAGCTAAGCTAACCTAAACTAATCTAACCTAACCTAACCTAACCTAACCTTACCTATCCTAACACCTAAAGTGACCCATTTAGAAAACCTACTCCTATTTCCTATCTACAGCCCAGCTCCACCTCCAACTCAGGGGATGGCTGAAACTCCGGCCGCAGATGACACATGCCCTTCTCCCTCCTCTCAGCTGGCGGGGCACGAGGCGCAGGCATCTCCTCCTCAGGCGCAGGCGTCTCCTCTCCAGTCTTCCTGCACTCCCTTGGCTGAGATGATGAGAGCAGCCAGGCTGGAGGCAGGATCGCCTGCGGTCACAAAGGGATGCTGCCCAGAGGAAAAAGGAAACAAAGAAAGGAAGCCTTACTTTCCAGGAAGGCCTGCTGACGGGCTCAAGCAGGACTCCTTGGCTACCAGAAAGACACACAAAGAGCACTGAGAAATAGCAGCGTGTCCGCCTGCGCCTTCCTGTCCTGGCAGCCGTCTGAGCCACGTGGCCCACACTCCTCCTCACGCCTTCCTGCAGGCGTCCTCAGCTGACAGGCCTTTTTGCCCCTTTGCTTTTTCTTACCTGCAGGAGTTCCTGGGCAGACCAGCGCCTGTCCTCGTCAGCCTGCAGGCAGCAGCGGAGGAAGTCGCGTAGGAGAGCCGAGTGGTGCCTGGGGTTCTGCAGTTTTGGGGGCCCGTTTCTTTCGATCAGTTCAAAAACCTACAGCACATGGATGCAAGAGGACACTCGACCTGCTCCTTTGCTAGCCACATCATCAGCTCTATGCACAGAGCCCCCTTTCGAAGCTGCACCTTACCCTGAGACGGGTCTCCCGCTCGTAAGGAGCTTCCCCTTCCACCATTTCCAGCCCCATGATGCCCAGGGACCAGATGTCTACTTTGGGGCCGTAGGCTTCTCCTCTCACCACCTCCGGTGCCATCCAGCTGGGAGTGCCCACGCTGGAGCTGCGCCTGCCGCGCTCAGGGCTGAGCTGGGCACAGAGGCCAAAGTCAGCTGAGGAGAAAAACAAAGCCTGTCAAAGCCAGCTACCACTGGCAAAGCAGCCAAAAGGATTGCCCACTCACAGCCCGGCCAGGCCATGCTGAGTCGAGCTGAGAAAGCGGCTGAGCTCTCCTGCCACGTGCCTGGAGCCAGCGAAAGAAGAAGCCATCGGCCACTTCAACAACACCCTGAGCATTCACGCACCGGCCAAGCGGCGCTCCTGGCCAAGTGGCACTCACCAAAAGGCAGCCCCACAGCACAGGCTGCAAAAGCCGCACCTGCACAGGGATACCCACCCAACTTGACAGATCCATCGGTGCCCACAAGAACATTGCAGCTTTTGATGTCTCTGTGGATGACTTGGCGGCAATGAAGGAAATCAAGTCCTTGCAGGCACTGAGAGAGAAAAAGGAGGGAGGCAAAGTTAACACGCAGCATGTCATTTCATCCTGCCAGAAAGGAAAGAGCCCAACAGGATTGACAGCTTTCCCAGGGAATTGGGAGCCAGGGCACAGCATCATGCTGCTGTCACAAAGAAGAGCTTGCTGCTTCAACACTCTTGGAAGTTTTTGCTACATTTCCAAGCCAAGGCATCTGGGCTTGCAAAAGTTCCACCGGCCATCGGTACAAAGAGCGTCACCTTTGGCTGGGAGGCAGCACGGAAACGATTGTTGGCAAAGCCCAGTGGCAGCAGAGGAGGAAGCAGCGCCTTAGACCTGTGCCAGAATCCGTTGCCACCTGGGCTGCGATGTTATCCTTGGAAGCTGAGGACAGGTCTTTCCCTTAGCTTGAAATTCTGCCACCGCCATGCTGCCTTCCAGTGGTAAGGAATGTAGGACAGACAGACAGGCTGCAGGCAAGCATTGCGAGGCAAAGCTGCCAAGAGGAAACAAGTGAAAGCAAGCCAGTGAGGCAGCACCAGCGCCACAGGTCAGACAGCATAAAAGAGTGCAAGAGCAGAGCCTAAGGAGTGCAGGGACGCCGGCAGGCAGTTCCCTTCCCACGCTCTTGCTTCTCCTCTGTGTCTTGGCGGAAGCAGCAGCAAAAGAAGGCTGAGAGCCAGAAATCGCTGCTCTCCTTAACCTCCAGCTGACAAGCAGCATCCTGGCAGGCCTGGCCAAGCACAAGCGGGATCCCTCACCTCCCGACAGACAGCGCCTATCTGTCCTTCCGCCAGGTACACCGCACAGAGCACATCAAACAAGGTGCCGCCGTCCACAAACTCCATGGCCAGCCAGAGCTGCGCATCCACCAGGTAGCTGGAAGAAGAAAAGCACGGCATGGAAAGAGAGCAATGGGCACAGCTCAGTCACTCGAGGGCCTGAGCACGACTTTTGCCACTGCTCTCCAAGCTACGTGTGCCGCAAGAGACTATTGAACAGCAGGTCAACCTCCTGCCACCCTCTGGAGACGAGCGGAGAAATGGGAAAGAGCTCCGTTCTCTGCCACTGACCAAAGGACATTGTCTCTTCTGGCTTGCACTAGCTAAAGCTGCATTGACGTGACCGTACGCCAACCTGTCTAAGTAGGTGACAATATTGGAATTCCTGTTGTTCCTCATGGCCAGGATTTCGTTGGCAGCCAGCTCCTCGGACATCCCCTCCTCAACGGACATGATCTTGATGGCCACCTGAAAGGACACGGGCGACGGTTGACTTGAGAAGACGCGCCCTGCTCGAGATCACAAGGAGCACGCAGCCAGTGCTTGTGCAATCAGGCAGCCAGCTGTGCCAAAGTGCCTTGTTCCTAGACAGCAGAGCTTAGCAGGAGCACCAAAGCCCATGCCAAATGCATTCTGCACCCTGAGCTTAGACTGTACTTGAGAGGAACAGCCTCTGTGGCAGACATGGAGCGACCAGCCAAAGCTCCAGGCAGGGCTGACAGCAGCGATAAAAGCGCTGCAGAGCTGCAAAATGCCATGGTGCTGTTGGCACTTTACCTGTTGTCCGCTGCTGGTGTCAAGGGCTTTATAAACAGCTCCAAAGCCCCTAGAAAGAAAACAGCAGCAGAAAAAGGCCATTTATACCTGGCACTGAAAGCAAGCCTAGGCAGGAGATCTCCCCAGGCTGCCTGCATGCCTTCAAAAGGGCCCGGCTGCGGCGTCTCTTTTTTGGCCAACAGCACATCAGCCCGTGAGGCCTCTGCCATGCGGGCCAGGCTGTCCCAGGGAGCACTAGGGTCCGGCATGAAGACCAAGGCCCGCTGGAAATCTCCAAGGCACGCGCCCACTTAGGTCACTTCCAAACCTAAAGGGAACTCTCTCTTTGTGAGGGTGTGCATGCATGTGTGTGTCAAGAAAGTGAGAACAATTAGAGTCAGAACACTGTCTTTGAGAATCTGACATTTCTTGGATGCCGAGGTGCTCTTTCAGGCCATAAAGTTGCCGGAGCAGGGCGTTTTCCAGCTCCTGCTCCTCAGCGCTGCAAGCTAGACATTGGCAGCATCAACTTGTCTTTGAGGAGCCCTTTGCATTGCACTGACTGAGCAGCGCTGGCAGGCGACAGGAGGTCAAGCCAGAGTCTGACCGTGATTGGAGCTTGCCTGACTTCATGCTTGATATTGCAGCAGCCAAAGACCCTGCCCACACTTTTGGGAAATGACCTGACGTCACACTTACCCTCGTCCGAGTTCTTCAAATGCCGTGTATCTGCTCATTGGCTGGCCCACACTCACAATGCTCCCTGAAAGACAAAAGCAGGCCTGCTCACTTGCATGCACAGACGCCGCTCCCCGGCCATCCCAAAGGCAGCCCCACCGCCAGCAGCTGTGGGCCCTTTTGGCTCCCTTGGCTTCCAAGTGCTGAGAGCAGCAAATGGGAGGGCCATCTTCTGCACCTTTCATCGGGTGGCCTTGCAAGGAGGACTTCATTGCTTTCAAGCACAGCTTGATAAGCCAAAAGGATGAGCCCTTAAGAAGGGGGCCCAAAGAGGTAAGCAAGGGCCTTTGCAGCCTCTGCAGTCACACCCCCCCATCACTGGCAAGGCTTCCTAGAAGCACAAAGTGTCTGAGCCGCAGGAGAAGTAAGAAGGAGAGCCAAAAAGCAGCTGGGGCCAGAGAGCTGCCTGGGGCCTACGCACTTGCTAGGTGCCAGCCTTCTGCTCAAGCAGAAACAATCTCTGCTTTTCTCTTTGGCACAGAAGGCAGCCCAGGCAGAGCCAAGGCAGGTCCAGCCGCCCTCATAGGCAGCAGGAACTCCCTGAGCGCTGCCGCGCTGCCTCAAAGCACAGCAACAGGTTCTGCAGAGGGCCCTGAGGGCCTCTGGCACCGGGGGGAACTTCTGGCGCAGCCTACACCCAGACACGCACGCAAGGCACTGCTCTGGCACACAGGAAATACAGCGGACGTACTCAGTGTCTTCAGGCGCTGCTCCTCTCTGCTCTCGGCCTGCGGGGCTGCGCTGCTGGATGAAGTGCCAGCAGCGAGGGGCCAGCCGGCTGCTGCAGGCCATGCTGCTCCGGCGGCACCAGGCTGAATTGCAGAGCGGGTGTTGAGCTGGGACAAGAAAGGATTGCCCGTCAGAAGGGTGGCTGGCACAGATGCCCAGCACAGCGCACGCCACTAGCAGGGCCTTGGAAAGATGCCCTCAGCCACCGCCAGGCCTCTCCAGCTATTGGGCCCTTTCCCATGTCCCCTTCTCAAAGGCAATGGCAAAAGAACAAAGGCTTTTTTGATCCAGCCCCTGGTGGCCGCTTCCATGCTCCATTGTTTCAACTTTTCTGCTAGACACTGGCAACAATGGAGCGATGGGCTTGTGCAGATGCACAAAGAGATCAGAGCACAGCCCCAGAGCCTCCTTGCTTTCTTCCTCCTGTGTTTTCGCGGGCAATGAAATCGCCCCGGAGGTGGCGTGCAACCGTCTGCTCAGAAACCCGGAGCATGTCCCTCCTCTGATCTGTTTCACGGATTTCCCCTCTCCATGTCAGCCTTTAGGCAGCGGCCCTTCGGAGCCGCCTTCCAGCCCTGCCCAGACCCATGCGCCCTTTCCCATGCAGAGCTGAGCAGGATTCTCCTCCCCAAACTCTGCTCTGACCGCCTGCAAGCCCAGCGCAGCCTACATTGTGCCTGAAGCTAATTAGTCCATGCAGAGGGCAGGTCCCTTCCAGGGGCCACTGCCTGCCAAGTACCCCGCCAGGCTGTCAGCTGCCTCTTTGGGCCGCTCTGCCCGCTGACCGCAGGCAGCCTGCACTGCCACCGGCCACAAGGGGCTGACTCCTACCCTGGCAAGAATTGAATGCAGCCTCGTCTATTGCCAAGAGACATTCTCGGGCCCTCTCAGCATCCCAGACAAGTGATGCTTGAAGGTCAAAGTTGAGAAGCCATTGGCCAGGCCTCCCTGGCTTGGCTGAAGCAGCACTATGTCACGGCAGGCACACAGCCCCCAGCACCTTAAGCCGCGAGCAACAAGGCCTGCTCCAAGCAAACCTTGAAGCTTGGCACTGCAGCCAAGGCAGGGCCAAGCTCAGCTGCCACTTACCGGCTCTGCACCTTCAGGCTGTGGAGGAACAGCAGCTGGAGGCTTGGTGTTCCTTTGCTCCTCTTCAACCTCGTCCTCAATGACAGAGGGAGCCAGAGGAGTTGCTGAGCCTGCTGCTGAGCCCTGCAGACAGACACAAGTGAGAGAGACGCGCAAGAGCCAATCCCTTGGCAGCTGCTTTCTCTTGGCAAGGGAAAGGACCCAGGAGAAGGGCAAATGATACACTTGGATGCAAGTGGCACTCTGAGTCAGGGAAACGCCAGGAAGAGGGCTGGGGTCTTGCTCTGCTGTTCCTTGAAAGGCTCTTCCTTGGAAAATCAGCAAACAGCCAGTGCTCCCTTTGCTACTGCTGATGCCACCAGGCACTTGGCCTTTCTTTCAGCCTGCCACGCTGGCACTCCACTGCACTCTACTGCCAAAGGCCAAGCTGGCAGAAGTGCCGCACAATTCTCCCACGCCAGCAAGGTCAGAGCTTCCTTTGCCACTCACCAAAGGACAGGCTTGTCTCCATCCACGTGTCAGGTGACCTGCAGGGAGCGAGGGAAAAGTGGTGGCTTCTCCATGGCCATTTTCTTCCCAAATAACCTGGGTCAGGTTATTTGGCAAGAAAAGAGCAGAGCCAAGCAAAAGCCAGGTGATGCCAGCCCCAGGATGAACCTTTACTTACGAGTCAGCTGGGTCACGTAGAAGACAGAATAAGCCACAGAAAAGACGGTGCAAACCGCGGCACAGACTTGCCCGATCATTTTGGCAGCGCTGTGCGGGTTTGCACTCTGAATGCCACCCAAGGGAGATGGAAGAGTCCTCTTGGGGTGCAGGCCGTCTTCTGGGAACTCCTTGATCGCAAGGATCCTGCTGCAGGGAGCGAGCGGAAGAGCTGCTCTGCACAAGCAGGCCTTGCGCGCCCCGGGACAACGCTGCGCTGACAGCACTGTGACGTGGCGCCGCTCCCTTGACCTCACAATAGCAGCTGCCCTGGCTTTGTTGTGCCCAGCAAGCCCACCCTCTCTAGAGCCGAGGCAAAAGGAAGGCCTGGCAAGTTCTCCTCAGTCATAAAGCAGCAGCAATTGACCTCACAGTCTATAGGGCAGTGCTCAAGGCATCCCAGGAGAGCCCAGAACAATGAGCCAGCCCTCCTAGCGTCCAAGAAATCCAAGCAAACATGACTTTTGGTCCCAAAAGCTTGGACTAAAAGCAAGTGTGCTTCTTCTAGGTGGCATCTTACTTGGTTCTGAAACGCCTCACTTCTTCCATGCCATTTAGGGGGCAAAAGAAGCCAAGAGAATAAATGGCCAGGAGCATTGTAGGCTGCAGCTGCTTCTCGAGCACGTGGGTGCATGCTGACCTTTGCTCTGACTGGGTTTGGAGGCCGACGTCCCATTGTGGCAGCTGGCTTAGCTCTTGACGCAAAGCTCCTCTCGTCCCGCTTGCCGTTTCTCAGGCAACTGAAAGTCTCAGCGTGTCCGGAAGAGCTGTGCGCTGCGTCTTGGCTTGCCACACTTGTGTTGTGTCGGAGCTCTGGCAGCGGCCTGCGGCCCACTGCCCTGCAATGGCCTGCAGATGTCGAGCCCGAAGAAGGCCCCTTTGGAACAGGCCAAAGCTGCAGTGGGAGGGATGTTGGCCCCAGCTCCATGCTCCCTGTAAGATTCCTTGCAGAGATTTGGGCAGCCACATCCCAGTACAAATGAGATGCAGTCATTTCCTTCTCTGTCAAAATCTTGAGGCAGACCCAGGAGGCATCTTGAAAGTGGAACCAAGTACTGGGTGGGAGGGGGCAAAAAGTGCACGCGGCTCCTCTGCAAATCAACTCTGTTCACCCGTGGAATCATGATGCATGGCTTAGCTCCCTATCCTTGTGCTTTCATTGCTTGTGACTCAGCACAGACATGTCCTCTGATAACAGACAGCACAGCGCCTTGAAAGGAGCTTTAGCCTGGGCTCTTCCCACTTGGCATGCTGAGGGTGGCATTTGAAAATCAAGGCAATTGCTGAAGGGCCCAGAATTCCCTTGAAATTCTCTTGCTGAAACACTGCAGTTGTTAGCCAGAAGAGTTGCCTCCATGTGAAAGCATCCCATTTTCCCCATTTGCAAGTCAGCTGCCATTAGCCAGGCAGCTGGAGGGCTTAGAGAAGGAAGCATGACAGCTAAGCTTGGAAAGCCGGGCGTTGGCTCTCAGAGCCCCTTGAGCAGAGCGCTTTGCTGCTCCAAAGGTTGAAGAGAGGGCACTGTTAGGAAGATGTGCCATTTCAGCCCTCCTTTGCTTTTCAATCCCAAGGGATTGGCAGCAAGGGGGGACAAGCAGGGCCTGGCCCCTCCTCCTGCCCTGTTGGCAGCTGCAGGTGGCACTGAGGGACACCAGGGCACACGGGAATAACAGCTCTGCCAGGCAGGTGGGGCGCTCTGGGAAGGGGGAGAGCCTTGGGCCACTGGCAGGCAGCGCAAAGCCATGAACGGGACGGCCCGTCAGGAGCAAACGGCTTCCAAGGCGCCGGGCGGCTTAGGCACAGCGTGACATGGGAGGGAACATTCCAGGCCTCTGCAGCCTTTTGAGTTTGTATTGCAAGTCCTGCTGAAACCAAGGGCTGCAACAGAGAACCTTCGGCTTTCTTCACCATCTTCACCATCCTCATCATTTTGTCCTTCAGCTGGCCAGTGCAGGCTGACAGCTCGCAGCACATCTGCTGAATGCCAGCTTCTTCTTTGCTAGCTTCTCTCTTCTTATGATTCATTTCTCCTTCAAGGGGAATTCTGATCTTCCCTACATCAACAATACTCTTCTCTTATCTAAGCAATGCATCATGAAGGAAGCTTTCTATGCTCTACAGTCCTAACTAAATGAAGCCTCGCCAAGAAAACCTCAAAACATTGCATGTGCTATCTATGGCACAGATCCTCTTCAAAATCAGGCGATGGCCAAAGCTCTAGCCACTGATGATGCGTCCACTTTTCCCCTCTTTGTGCTGGTGTTCACAGGGGTCCCAGGATGAGGGAAAAGAGAGAATCTTGACTCCAAGTTTCAGAAGGTTGATTTATTCTTCCATGACACATATGCTATAAAAATGACATATGAGAAGAATACTCAAAGAAGGAAAGAAAGGATTTCATCGGAAAGGCTTGCAAGAAAAGGGAAAGAATGAAATGATAATAAAATCATGTCACTGACTGGACAACTGGACTGTGATTGGCCATTAATTAGAAACAGCCACACGAGACCAATCAAAGATGCACCTGTTGCATTCCACAGCAGCAGATCATTCTTGTTTACATTTTCGTTCTTGAGGCTTCTCAGGAGAAAAATCCTGGCAGAGGGATGTTTCAGAAAAGATCACGGCGCCGCCTGCTCTCAGCTGGCAGGGCACAAGGGCCTCTTGAGCCGCAGGCATCTCCTCTGCGCTCTACTTGCACTTGCTTTCTCCAGTTAAGGCAAGCAAAGCCGCTTGGCTCAGGATGTTCTTTGGGCTTCTGAAAGGCTCTGGCCACTTAGCTACAGCATGGCAAGGAAGGGAGTCTTACAAGGCTCTGCATATTTTAGAGTTTTATTGTCACTCCAGCTGAAACAAAGTATCCCCTGGCTACTTCTGCCTCTTCAGCATTCTGTCCTGCAGGTGGCCTGCTCAGACTGACAGCTTGGGGCACCTGCAGGCTCCAGTTCTGCTGCAGCCCAGCTCTTCCTCTCACAGCTGACTTCCCATTGTGACAATTTGTTCATTTCTACCTAAAAGATACCTCAGAGCTTCCCTCAATTAACAATCCACTGCTCTAAGCTAAACAACCCTCTTGTATCTAAGCTACCTACGTTCTATAGTCCTTAAAAGTTGCTCCCTACATGTCCTAAAGTTTGAAAAATATTCTTTTTTGGAGAAAAACACAACCGAGCTTTCGATTGAACCTGAAACCTAAGCTAAGCTAAGCTAAGCTAACCTAAACTAATCTAACCTAACCTAACCTAACCTAACCTTACCTATCCTAACACCTAAAGTGACCCATTTAGAAAACCTACTCCTATTTCCTATCTACAGCCCAGCTCCTCCTCCAACTCAGGGGATGGCTGAAACTCCGGCCGCAGATGACACATGCCCTTCTCCCTCCTCTCAGCTGGCGGGGCACGAGGCGCAGGCATCTCCTCCTCAGGCGCAGGCGTCTCCTCTCCAGTCTTCCTGCACTCCCTTGGCTGAGATGATGAGAGCAGCCAAGCTGGAGGCAGGATCGCCTGCGGTCACAAAGGGATGCTGCCCAGAGGAAAAAGGAAACAAAGAAAGGAAGCCTTACTTTCCAGGAAGGCCTGCTGACGGGCTCAAGCAGGACTCCTTGGCTACCAGAAAGACACACAAAGAGCACTGAGAAATAGCAGCGTGTCCGCCTGCGCCTTCCTGTCCTGGCAGCCGTCTGAGCCACGTGGCCCACACTCCTCCTCACACCTTCCTGCAGGCGTCCTCAGCTGACAGGCCTTTTTGCCCCTTTGCTTTTTCTTACCTGCAGGAGTTCCTGGGCAGACCAGCGCCTGTCCTCGTCAGCCTGCAGGCAGCAGCGGAGGAAGTCGCGTAGGAGAGCCGAGTGGTGCCTGGGGTTCTGCAGTTTTGGGGGCCCGTTTCTTTCGATCAGTTCAAAAACCTACAGCACATGGATGCAAGAGGACACTCGACCTGCTCCTTTGCTAGCCACATCATCAGCTCTATGCACAGAGCCCCCTTTTGAAGCTGCACCTTACCCTGAGACGGGTCTCCCGCTCGTAAGGAGCTTCCCCTTCCACCATTTCCAGCCCCATGATGCCCAGGGACCAGATGTCTACTTTGGGGCCGTAGGCTTCTCCTCTCACCACCTCCGGTGCCATCCAGCTGGGAGTGCCCACGCTGGAGCTGCGCCTGCCGCGCTCAGGGCTGAGCTGGGCACAGAGGCCAAAGTCAGCTGAGGAGAAAAACAAAGCCTGTCAAAGCCAGCTACCACTGGCAAAGCAGCCAAAAGGATTGCCCGCTCACAGCCCGGCCAGGCCATGCTGAGTCGAGCTGAGAAAGCGGCTGAGCTCTCCTGCCACGTGCCTGGAGCCAGCGAAAGAAGAAGCCATCGGCCACTTCAACAACACCCTGAGCATTCACGCACCGGCCAAGCGGTGCTCCTGGCCAAGTGGCACTCACCAAAAGGCAGCCCCACAGCACAGGCTGCAAAAGCCGCACCTGCACAGGGATACCCACCCAACTTGACAGATCCATCGGTGCCCACAAGAACATTGCAGCTTTTGATGTCTCTGTGGATGACTTGGCGGCAATGAAGGAAATCAAGTCCTTGCAGGCACTGAGAGAGAAAAAGGAGGGAGGCAAAGTTAACACGCAGCATGTCATTTCATCCTGCCAGAAAGGAAAGAGCCCAACAGGATTGACAGCTTTGCCAGGGAATTGGGAGCCAGGGCACAGCATCATGCTGCTGTCACAAAGAAGAGCTTGCTGCTTCAACACTCTTGGAAGTTTTTGCTACATTTCCAAGCCAAGGCATCTGGGCTTGCAAAAGTTCCACCGGTCATCGGTACAAAGAGCGTCACCTTTGGCTGGGAGGCGGCACGGCAACGATTGTTGGCAAAGCCCAGTGGCAGCAGAGGAGGAAGCGGCGCCTTAGACCTGTGCCAGAATCCGTTGCCACCTGGGCTGCGATGTTATCCTTGGAAGCTGAGGACAGGTCTTTCCCTTAGCTTGAAATTCTGCCACCGCCATGCTGCCTTCCAGTGGTAAGGAATGTAGGACAGACAGACAGGCTGCAGGCAAGCATTGCGAGGCAAAGCTGCCAAGAGGAAACAAGTGAAAGCAAGCCAGTGAGGCAGCACCAGCGCCACAGGTCAGACAGCATAAAAGAGTGCAAGAGCAGAGCCTAAGGAGTGCAGGGACGCCGGCAGGCAGTTCCCTTCCCACGCTCTTGCTTCTCCTCTGTGTCTTGGCGGAAGCAGCAGCAAAAGAAGGCTGAGAGCCAGAAATCGCTGCTCTCCTTAACCTCCAGCTGACAAGCAGCATCCTGGCAGGCCTGGCCAAGCACAAGCGGGATCCCTCACCTCCCGACAGACAGCGCCTATCTGTCCTTCCGCCAGGTACACCGCACAGAGCACATCAAACAAGGTGCCGCCGTCCACAAACTCCATGGCCAGCCAGAGCTGCGCATCCACCAGGTAGCTGGAAGAAGAAAAGCACGGCGTGGAAAGAGAGCAATGGGCACAGCTCAGTCACTCGAGGGCCTGAGCACGACTTTTGCCACTGCTCTCCAAGCTACGTGTGCCGCAAGAGACTATTGAACAGCAGGTCAACCTCCTGCCACCCTCTGGAGACGAGCGGAGAAATGGGAAAGAGCTCCGTTCTCTGCCACTGACCAAAGGGCATTGTCTCTTCTGGCTTGCACTAGCTAAAGCTGCATTGACGTGACCGTACGCCAACCTGTCTAAGTAGGTGACAATATTGGGATTCCTGTTGTTCCTCATGGCCAGGATTTCGTTGGCAGCCAGCTCCTCGGACATCCCCTCCTCAACGGACATGATCTTGATGGCCACCTGAAAGGACACGGGCGACGGTTGACTTGAGAAGACGCGCCCTGCTCGAGATCACAAGGAGCACGCAGCCAGTGCTTGTGCAATCAGGCAGCCAGCTGTGCCAAAGTGCCTTGTTCCTAGACAGCAGAGCTTAGCAGGAGCACCAAAGCCCATGCCAAATGCATTCTGCACCCTGAGCTTAGACTGTACTTGAGAGGAACAGCCTCTGTGGCAGACATGGAGCGACCAGCCAAAGCTCCAGGCAGGGCTGACAGCAGCGGGGAAAGCGCTGCAGAGCTGCAAAATGCCATGGTGCTGTTGGCACTTTACCTGTTGTCCGCTGCTGGTGTCAAGGGCTTTATAAACAGCTCCGAAGCCCCTAGAAAGAAAACAGCAGCAGAAAAAGGCCATTTATCCCTGGCACTGAAAGCAAGCCTAGGCAGGAGATCTCCCCAGGCTGCCTGCATGCCTTCAAAAGGGCCCGGCTGCGGCGTCTCTTTTTTGGCCAACAGCACATCAGCCCGTGAGGCCTCTGCCATGCGGGCCAGGCTGTCCCAGGGAGCACTAGGGTCCGGCATGAAGACCAAGGCCCGCTGGAAATCTCCAAGGCACGCGCCCACTTAGGTCACTTCCAAACCTAAAGGGAACTCTCTCTTTGTGAGGGTGTGCATGCATGTGTGTGTCAAGAAAGTGAGAACAATTAGAGTCAGAACACTGTCTTTGAGAATCTGACATTTCTTGGATGCCGAGGTGCTCTTTCAGGCCATAAAGTTGCCGGAGCAGGGCGTTTTCCAGCTCCTGCTCCTCAGCGCTGCAAGCTAGACATTGCCAGCATCAACTTGTCTTTGAGGAGCCCTTTGCATTGCACTGACTGAGCAGCGCTGGCAGGCGACAGGAGGTCAAGCCAGAGTCTGACCGTGATTGGAGCTTGCCTGACTTCACGCTTGATATTGCAGCAGCCAAAGACCCGGCCCACACTTTTGGGAAATGACCTGACGTCACACTTACCCTCGTCCGAGTTCTTCAAATGCCGTGTATCTGCTCATTGGCTGGCCCACACTCACAATGGTCCCTGAAAGACAAAAGCAGGCCTGCTCACTTGCATGCACAGACGCCACTCCCCGGCCATCCCAAAGGCAGCCCCACCGCCAGCAGCTGTGGGCCCTTTTGGCTCCCTTGGCTTCCAAGTGCTGAGAGCAGCAAATGGGAGGGCCATCTTCTGCACCTTTCATCGGGTGGCCTTTGCAAGGAGGACTTCATTGCTTTCAAGCACAGCTTGATAAGCCAAAAGGATGAGCCCTTAAGAAGGGGGCCCAAAGAGGTAAGCAAGGGCCTTTGCAGCCTCTGCAGTCACACCCCCCCATCACTGGCAAGGCTTCCTAGAAGCACAAAGTGTCTGAGCCGCAGGAGAAGTAAGAAGGAGAGCCAAAAAGCAGCTGGGGCCAGAGAGCTGCCTGGGGCCTACGCACTTGCTAGGTGCCAGCCTTCTGCTCAAGCAGAAACAATCTCTGCTTTTCTCTTTGGCACAGAAGGCAGCCCAGGCAGAGCCAAGGCAGGTCCAGCCGCCCTCATAGGCAGCAGGAACTCCCTGAGCGCTGCCGCGCTGCCTCAAAGCACAGCAACAGGTTCTGCAGAGGGCCCTGAGGACCTCTGGCACCGGGGGGAACTTCTGGCGCAGCCTACACCCAGACACGCACGCAAGGCACTGCTCTGGCACACAGGAAATACAGCGGACGTACTCAGTGTCTTCAGGCCCTGCTCCTCTCTGCTCTCGGCCTGCGGGGCTGCGCTGCTGGATGAAGTGCCAGCAGCGGGGGGCCAGCTGGCTGCTGCAGGCCATGCTGCTCCGGCGGCACCAGGCTGAATTGCAGAGTGGGTGTTGAGCTGGGACAAGAAAGGATTGCCTGTCAGAAGGGTGGCTGGCACAGATGCCCAGCACAGCGCACGCCACTAGCAGGGCCTTGGAAAGATGCCCTCAGCCACCGCCAGGCCTCTCCAGCTATTGGGCCCTTTCCCATGTCCCCTTCTCAAAGGCAATGGCAAAAGAACAAAGGCTTTTTTGATCCAGCCCCTGGTGGCCGCTTCCATGCTCCATTGTTTCAACTTTTCTGCTAGACACTGGCAACAATGGAGCGATGGGCTTGTGCAGATGCACAAAGAGATCAGAGCACAGCCCCAGAGCCTCCTTGCTTTCTTCCTCCTGTGTTTTCGCGGGCAATGAAATCGCCCCGGAGGTGGCGTGCAACCGTCTGCTCAGAAACCCGGAGCATGTCCCTCCTCTGATCTGTTTCACGGATTTCCCCTCTCCATGTCAGCCTTTAGGCAGCGGCCCTTCGGAGCCGCCTTCCAGCCCTGCCCAGACCCATGCGCCCTTTCCCATGCAGAGCTGAGCAGGATTCTCCTCCCCAAACTCTGCTCTGACCGCCTGCAAGCCCAGCGCAGCCTACATTGTGCCTGAAGCTAATTAGTCCATGCAGAGGGCAGGTCCCTTCCAGGGGCCACTGCCTGCCAAGTACCCCGCCAGGCTGTCAGCTGCCTCTTTGGGCCGCTCTGCCCGCTGACCGCAGGCAGCCTGCACTGCCACCGGCCACAAGGGGCTGACTCCTACCCTGGCAAGAATTGAATGCAGCCTCTTGTCTATTGCCAAGAGACATTCTCGGGCCCTCTCAGCATCCCAGACAAGTGATGCTTGAAGGTCAAAGTTGAGAAGCCATTGGCCAGGCCTCCCTGGCTTGGCTGAAGCAGCACTATGTCACGGCAGGCACACAGCCCCCAGCACCTTAAGCCGCGAGCAACAAGGCCTGCTCCAAGCAAACCTTGAAGCTTGGCACTGCAGCCAAGGCAGGGCCAAGCTCAGCTGCCACTTACCGGCTCTGCACCTTCAGGCTGTGGAGGAACAGCAGCTGGAGGCTTGGTGTTCCTTTGCTCCTATTCAACCTCGTCCTCAATGACAGAGGGAGCCAGAGGAGTTGCTGAGCCTGCTGCTGAGCCCTGCAGACAGACACAAGTGAGAGAGATGTGCAAGAGCCAATCCCTTGGCAGCTGCTTTCTCTTGGCAAGGGAATGGACCCAGGAGAAGGGCAAATGATACACTTGGATGCAAGTGGCACTCTGAGTCAGGGAAACGCCAGGAAGAGGGCTGGGGTCTTGCTCTGCTGTTCCTTGAAAGGCTCTTCCTTGGAAAATCAGCAAACAGCCAGTGCTCTCTTTGCTACTGCTGATGCCACCAGGCACTTGGCCTTTCTTTCAGCCTGCCACGCTGGCACTCCACTGCACTCTACTGCCAAAGGCCAAGCTGGCAGAAGTGCCGCACAATTCTCCCACGCCAGCAAGGTCAGAGCTTCCTTTGCCACTCACCAAAGGACAGGCTTGTCTCCATCCACGTGTCAGGTGACCTGCAGGGAGCGAGGGAAAAGTGGTGGCTTCTCCATGGCCATTTTCTTCCCAAATAACCTGGGTCAGGTTATTTGGCAAGAAAAGAGCAGAGCCAAGCAAAAGCCAGGTGATGCCAGCCCCAGGATGAACCTTTACTTACGAGTCAGCTGGGTCACGTAGAAGACAGAATAAGCCACAGAAAAGACGGTGCAAACCGCGGCACAGACTTGCCCGATCATTTTGGCAGCGCTGTGCGGGTTTGCACGCTGAATGCCACCCAAGGGAGATGGAAGAGTCCTCTTGGGGTGCAGGCCGTCTTCTGGGAACTCCTTGATCGCAAGGATCCTGCTGCAGGGAGCGAGCGGAAGAGCTGCTCTGCACAAGCAGGCCTTGCGCGCCCCGGGACAACGCTGCGCTGACAGCACTGTGACGTGGCGCCGCTCCCTTGACCTCACAATAGCAGCTGCCCTGGCTTTGTTGTGCCCAGCAAGCCCACCCTCTCTAGAGCCGAGGCAAAAGGAAGGCCTGGCAAGTTCTCCTCAGTCATAAAGCAGCAGCAATTGACCTCACAGTCTATAGGGCAGTGCTCAAGGCATCCCAGGAGAGCCCAGAACAATGAGCCAGCCCTCCTAGCGTCCAAGAAATCCAAGCAAACATGACTTTTGGTCCCAAAAGCTTGGACTAAAAGCAAGTGTGCTTCTTCTAGGTGGCATCTTACTTGGTTCTGAAACGCCTCACTTCTTCCATGCCATTTAGGGGGCAAAAGAAGCCAAGAGAATAAATGGCCAGGAGCATTGTAGGCTGCAGCTGCTTCTCGAGCACGTGGGTGCATGCTGACCTTTGCTCTGACTGGGTTTGGAGGCCGACGTCCCATTGTGGCAGCTGGCTTAGCTCTTGACGCAAAGCTCCTCTCGTCCCGCTTGCCGTTTCTCAGGCAACTGAAAGTCTCAGCGCGTCCGGAAGAGCTGTGCGCTGCGTCTTGGCTTGCCACACTTGTGTTGTGTCGGAGCTCTGGCAGCGGCCTGCGGCCCACTGCCCTGCAATGGCCTGCAGATGTCGAGCCCGAAGAAGGCCCCTTTGGAACAGGCCAAAGCTGCAGTGGGAGGGATGTTGGCCCCAGCTCCATGCTCCCTGTAAGATTCCTTGCAGAGATTTGGGCAGCCACATCCCAGTACAAATGAGATGCAGTCATTTCCTTCTCTGTCAAAATCTTGAGGCAGACCCAGGAGGCATCTTGAAAGTGGAACCAAGTACTGGGTGGGAGGGGGCAAAAAGTGCACGCGGCTCCTCTGCAAATCAACTCTGTTCACCCGTGGAATCATGATGCATGGCTTAGCTCCCTATCCTTGTGCTTTCCTTGCTTGTGACTCAGCACAGACATGTCCTCTGATAACAGACAGCACAGCGCCTTGAAAGGAGCTTTAGCCTGGGCTCTTCCCACTTGGCATGCTGAGGGTGGCATTTGAAAATCAAGGCAATTGCTGAAGGGCCCAGAATTCCCTTGAAATTCTCTTGCTGAAACACTGCAGTTGTTAGCCAGAAGAGTTGCCTCCATGTGAAAGCATCCCATTTTCCCCATTTGCAAGTCAGCTGCCATTAGCCAGGCAGCTGGAGGGCTTAGAGAAGGAAGCATGACAGCTAAGCTTGGAAAGCCGGGCGTTGGCTCTCAGAGCCCCTTGAGCAGAGCGCTTTGCTGCTCCAAAGGTTGAAGAGAGGGCACTGTTAGGAAGATGTGCCATTTCAGCCCTCCTTTGCTTTTCAATCCCAAGGGATTGGCAGCAAGGGGGGACAAGCAGGGCCTGGCCCCTCCTCCTGCCCTGTTGGCAGCTGCAGGTGGCACTGAGGGACACCAGGGCACACGGGAATAACAGCTCTGCCAGGCAGGTGGGGCGCTCTGGGAAGGGGGAGAGCCTTGGGCCTCTGGCAGGCAGCGCAAAGCCATGAACGGGACGGCCCGTCAGGAGCAAACGGCTTCCAAGGCGCCGGGCGGCTTAGGCACAGCGTGACTTGGGAGGGAACATTCCAGGCCTCTGCAGCCTTTTGAGTTTGTATTGCAAGTCCTGCTGAAACCAAGGGCTGCAACAGAGAACCTTCGGCTTTCTTCACCATCTTCACCATCCTCATCATTTTGTCCTTCAGCTGGCCAGTGCAGGCTGACAGCTCGCAGCACATCTGCTGAATGCCAGCTTCTTCTTTGCTAGCTTCTCTCTTCTTATGATTCATTTCTCCTTCAAGGGGAATTCTGATCTTCCCTACATCAACAATACTCTTCTCTTATCTAAGCAATGCATCATGAAGGAAGCTTTCTATGCTCTACAGTCCTAACTAAATGAAGCCTCGCCAAGAAAACCTCAAAACATTGCATGTGCTATCTATGGCACAGATCCTCTTCAAAATCAGGCGATGGCCAAAGCTCTAGCCACTGATGATGCGTCCACTTTTCCCCTCTTTGTGCTGGTGTTCACAGGGGTCCCAGGATGAGGGAAAAGAGAGAATCTTGACTCCAAGTTTCAGAAGGTTGATTTATTCTTCCATGACACATATGCTATAAAAATGACATATGAGAAGAATACTAAAAGAAGGAAAGAAAGGATTTCATCTGAAAGGCTTGCAAGAAAAGGGAAAGAATGAAATGATAATAAAATCATGTCACTGACTGGACAACTGGACTGTGATTGGCCATTAATTAGAAACAGCCACACGAGACCAATCAAAGATGCACCTGTTGCATTCCACAGCAGCAGATCATTCTTGTTTACATTTTCGTTCTTGAGGCTTCTCAGGAGAAAAATCCTGGCAGAGGGATGTTTCAGAAAAGATCACGGCGCCGCCTGCTCTCAGCTGGCAGGGCACAAGGGCCTCTTGAGCCGCAGGCATCTCCTCTGCGCTCTACTTGCACTTGCTTTCTCCAGTTAAGGCAAGCAAAGCCGCTTGGCTCAGGATGTTCTTTGGGCTTCTGAAAGGCTCTGGCCACTTAGCTACAGCATGGCAAGGAAGGGAGTCTTACAAGGCTCTGCATATTTTAGAGTTTTATTGTCACTCCAGCTGAAACAAAGTATCCCCTGGCTACTTCTGCCTCTTCAGCATTCTGTCCTGCAGGTGGCCTGCTCAGACTGACAGCTTGGGGCACCTGCAGGCTCCAGTTCTGCTGCAGCCCAGCTCTTCCTCTCACAGCTGACTTCCCATTGTGACAATTTGTTCATTTCTACCTAAAAGATACCTCAGAGCTTCCCTCAATTAACAATCCACTGCTCTAAGCTAAACAACCCTCTTGTATCTAAGCTACCTACGTTCTATAGTCCTTAAAAGTTGCTCCCTACATGTCCTAAAGTTTGAAAAATATTCTTTTTTGGAGAAAACCACAACCGAGCTTTCGATTGAACCTGAAACCTAAGCTAAGCTAAGCTAAGCTAACCTAAACTAATCTAACCTAACCTAACCTAACCTAACCTTACCTATCCTAACACCTAAAGTGACCCATTTAGAAAACCTACTCCTATTTCCTATCTACAGCCCAGCTCCTCCTCCAACTCAGGGGATGGCTGAAACTCCGGCCGCAGATGACACATGCCCTTCTCCCTCCTCTCATCTGGCGGGGCACGAGGCGCAGGCATCTCCTCCTCAGGCGCAGGCGTCTCCTCTCCAGTCTTCCTGCACTCCCTTGGCTGAGATGATGAGAGCAGCCAAGCTGGAGGCAGGATCGCCTGCGGTCACAAAGGGATGCTGCCCAGAGGAAAAAGGAAACAAAGAAAGGAAGCCTTACTTTCCAGGAAGGCCTGCTGACGGGCTCAAGCAGGACTCCTTGGCTACCAGAAAGACACACAAAGAGCACTGAGAAATAGCAGCGTGTCCGCCTGCGCCTTCCTGTCCTGGCAGCCGTCTGAGCCACGTGGCCCACACTCCTCCTCACACCTTCCTGCAGGCGTCCTCAGCTGACAGGCCTTTTTGCCCCTTTGCTTTTTCTTACCTGCAGGAGTTCCTGGGCAGACCAGCGCCTGTCCTCGTCAGCCTGCAGGCAGCAGCAGAGGAAGTCGCGTAGGAGAGCCGAGTGGTGCCTGGGGTTCTGCAGTTTTGGGGGCCCGTTTCTTTCGATCAGTTCAAAAACCTACAGCACATGGATGCAAGAGGACACTCGACCTGCTCCTTTGCTAGCCACATCATCAGCTCTATGCACAGAGCCCCCCTTTTGAAGCTGCACCTTACCCTGAGACGGGTCTCCCGCTCGTAAGGAGCTTCCCCTTCCACCATTTCCAGCCCCATGATGCCCAGGGACCAGATGTCTACTTTGGGGCCGTAGGCTTCTCCTCTCACCACCTCCGGTGCCATCCAGCTGGGAGTGCCCACGCTGGAGCTGCGCCTGCCGCGCTCAGGGCTGAGCTGGGCACAGAGGCCAAAGTCAGCTGAGGAGAAAAACAAAGCCTGTCAAAGCCAGCTACCACTGGCAAAGCAGCCAAAAGGATTGCCCACTCACAGCCCGGCCAGGCCATGCTGAGTCGAGCTGAGAAAGCGGCTGAGCTCTCCTGCCACGTGCCTGGAGCCAGCGAAAGAAGAAGCCATCGGCCACTTCAACAACACCCTGAGCATTCACGCACCGGCCAAGCGGCGCTCCTGGCCAAGTGGCACTCACCAAAAGGCAGCCCCACAGCACAGGCTGCAAAAGCCGCACCTGCACAGGGATACCCACCCAACTTGACAGATCCATCGGTGCCCACAAGAACATTGCAGCTTTTGATGTCTCTGTGGATGACTTGGCGGCAATGAAGGAAATCAAGTCCTTGCAGGCACTGAGAGAGAAAAAGGAGGGAGGCAAAGTTAACACGCAGCATGTCATTTCATCCTGCCAGAAAGGAAAGAGCCCAACAGGATTGACAGCTTTGCCAGGGAATTGGGAGCCAGGGCACAGCATCATGCTGCTGTCACAAAGAAGAGCTTGCTGCTTCAACACTCTTGGAAGTTTTTGCTACATTTCCAAGCCAAGGCATCTGGGCTTGCAAAAGTTCCACCGGCCATCGGTACAAAGAGCGTCACCTTTGGCTGGGAGGCGGCACGGCAACGATTGTTGGCGAAGCCCAGTGGCAGCAGAGGAGGAAGCAGCGCCTTAGACCTGTGCCAGAATCCGTTGCCACCTGGGCTGCGATGTTATCCTTGGAAGCTGAGGACAGGTCTTTCCCTTAGCTTGAAATTCTGCCACCGCCATGCTGCCTTCCAGTGGTAAGGAATGTAGGACAGACAGACAGGCTGCAGGCAAGCATTGCAAGGCAAAGCTGCCAAGAGGAAACAAGTGAAAGCAAGCCAGTGAGGCAGCACCAGCGCCACAGGTCAGACAGCATAAAAGAGTGCAAGAGCAGAGCCTAAGGAGTGCAGGGACGCCGGCAGGCAGTTCCCTTCCCACGCTCTTGCTTCTCCTCTGTGTCTTGGCGGAAGCAGCAGCAAAAGAAGGCTGAGAGCCAGAAATCGCTGCTCTCCTTAACCTCCAGCTGACAAGCAGCATCCTGGCAGGCCTGGCCAAGCACAAGCGGGATCCCTCACCTCCCGACAGACAGCGCCTATCTGTCCTTCCGCCAGGTACACCGCACAGAGCACATCAAACAAGGTGCCGCCGTCCACAAACTCCATGGCCAGCCAGAGCTGCGCATCCACCAGGTAGCTGAAAGAAGAAAAGCACGGCATGGAAAGAGAGCAATGGGCACAGCTCAGTCACTCGAGGGCCTGAGCACGACTTTTGCCACTGCTCTCCAAGCTACGTGTGCCGCAAGAGACTATTGAACAGCAGGTCAACCTCCTGCCACCCTCTGGAGACGAGCGGAGAAATGGGAAAGAGCTCCGTTCTCTGCCACTGAACAAAGGACATTGTCTCTTCTGGCTTGCACTAGCTAAAGCTGCATTGACGTGACCGTACGCCAACCTGTCTAAGTAGGTGACAATATTGGGATTCCTGTTGTTCCTCATGGCCAGGATTTCGTTGGCAGCCAGCTCCTCGGACATCCCCTCCTCAACGGACATGATCTTGATGGCCACCTGAAAGGACACGGGCGACGGTTGACTTGAGAAGACGCGCCCTGCTCGAGATCACAAGGAGCACGCAGCCAGTGCTTGTGCAATCAGGCAGCCAGCTGTGCCAAAGTGCCTTGTTCCTAGACAGCAGAGCTTAGCAGGAGCACCAAAGCCCATGCCAAATGCATTCTGCACCCTGAGCTTAGACTGTACTTGAGAGGAACAGCCTCTGTGGCAGACATGGAGCGACCAGCCAAAGCTCCAGGCAGGGCTGACAGCAGCGGGGAAAGCGCTGCAGAGCTGCAAAATGCCATGGTGCTGTTGGCACTTTACCTGTTGTCCGCTGCTGGTGTCAAGGGCTTTATAAACAGCTCCGAAGCCCCTAGAAAGAAAACAGCAGCAGAAAAAGGCCATTTATACCTGGCACTGAAAGCAAGCCTAGGCAGGAGATCTCCCCAGGCTGCCTGCATGCCTTCAAAAGGGCCCGGCTGCGGCGTCTCTTTTTTGGCCAACAGCACATCAGCCCGTGAGGCCTCTGCCATGCGGGCTAGGCTGTCCCAGGGAGCACTAGGGTCCGGCATGAAGACCAAGGCCCGCTGGAAATCTCCAAGGCACGCGCCCACTTAGGTCACTTCCAAACCTAAAGGGAACTCTCTCTTTGTGAGGGTGTGCATGCATGGGTGTGTCAAGAAAGTGAGAACAATTAGAGTCAGAACACTGTCTTTGAGAATCTGACATTTCTTGGATGCCGAGGTGCTCTTTCAGGCCATAAAGTTGCCGGAGCAGGGCGTTTTCCAGCTCCTGCTCCTCAGTGCTGCAAGCTAGACATTGGCAGCATCAACTTGTCTTTGAGGAGCCCTTTGCATTGCACTGACTGAGCAGCGCTGGCAGGCGACAGGAGGTCAAGCCAGAGTCTGACCGTGATTGGAGCTTGCCTGACTTCACGCTTGATATTGCAGCAGCCAAAGACCCGGCCCACACTTTTGGGAAATGACCTGACGTCACACTTACCCTCGTCCGAGTTCTTCAAATGCCGTGTATCTGCTCATTGGCTGGCCCACACTCACAATGGTCCCTGAAAGACAAAAGCAGGCCTGCTCACTTGCATGCACAGACGCCGCTCCCCGGCCATCCCAAAGGCAGCCCCACCGCCAGCAGCTGTGGGCCCTTTTGGCTCCCTTGGCTTCCAAGTGCTGAGAGCAGCAAATGGGAGGGCCATCTTCTGCACCTTTCATCGGGTGGCCTTTGCAAGGAGGACTTCATTGCTTTCAAGCACAGCTTGATAAGCCAAAAGGATGAGCCCTTAAGAAGGGGGCCCAAAGAGGTAAGCAAGGGCCTTTGCAGCCTCTGCAGTCACACCCCCCCATCACTGGCAAGGCTTCCTAGAAGCACAAAGTGTCTGAGCCGCAGGAGAAGTAAGAAGGAGAGCCAAAAAGCAGCTGGGGCCAGAGAGCTGCCTGGGGCCTACGCACTTGCTAGGTGCCAGCCTTCTGCTCAAGCAGAAACAATCTCTGCTTTTCTCTTTGGCACAGAAGGCAGCCCAGGCAGAGCCAAGGCAGGTCCAGCCGCCCTCATAGGCAGCAGGAACTCCCTGAGCGCTGCCGCGCTGCCTCAAAGCACAGCAACAGGTTCTGCAGGGGGCCCTGAGGACCTCTGGCACCGGGGGGAACTTCTGGCGCAGCCTACACCCAGACACGCACGCAAGGCACTGCTCTGGCACACAGGAAATACAGCGGACGTACTCAGTGTCTTCAGGCCCTGCTCCTCTCTGCTCTCGGCCTGCGGGGCTGCGCTGCTGGATGAAGTGCCAGCAGCGGGGGGCCAGCTGGCTGCTGCAGGCCATGCTGCTCCGGCGGCACCAGGCTGAATTGCAGAGTGGGTGTTGAGCTGGGACAAGAAAGGATTGCCTGTCAGAAGGGTGGCTGGCACAGATGCCCAGCACAGCGCACGCCACTAGCAGGGCCTTGGAAAGATGCCCTCAGCCACCGCCAGGCCTCTCCAGCTATTGGGCCCTTTCCCATGTCCCCTTCTCAAAGGCAATGGCAAAAGAACAAAGGCTTTTTTGATCCAGCCCCTGGTGGCCGCTTCCATGCTCCATTGTTTCAACTTTTCTGCTAGACACTGGCAACAATGGAGCGATGGGCTTGTGCAGATGCACAAAGAGATCAGAGCACAGCCCCAGAGCCTCCTTGCTTTCTTCCTCCTGTGTTTTCGCGGGCAATGAAATCGCCCCGGAGGTGGCGTGCAACCGTCTGCTCAGAAACCCGGAGCATGTCCCTCCTCTGATCTGTTTCACGGATTTCCCCTCTCCATGTCAGCCTTTAGGCAGCGGCCCTTCGGAGCCGCCTTCCAGCCCTGCCCAGACCCATGCGCCCTTTCCCATGCAGAGCTGAGCAGGATTCTCCTCCCCAAACTCTGCTCTGACCGCCTGCAAGCCCAGCGCAGCCTACATTGTGCCTGAAGCTAATTAGTCCATGCAGAGGGCAGGTCCCTTCCAGGGGCCACTGCCTGCCAAGTACCCCGCCAGGCTGTCAGCTGCCTCTTTGGGCCGCTCTGCCCGCTGACCGCAGGCAGCCTGCACTGCCACCGGCCACAAGGGGCTGACTCCTACCCTGGCAAGAATTGAATGCAGCCTCTTGTCTATTGCCAAGAGACATTCTCGGGCCCTCTCAGCATCCCAGACAAGTGATGCTTGAAGGTCAAAGTTGAGAAGCCATTGGCCAGGCCTCCCTGGCTTGGCTGAAGCAGCACTATGTCACGGCAGGCACACAGCCCCCAGCACCTTAAGCCGCGAGCAACAAGGCCTGCTCCAAGCAAACCTTGAAGCTTGGCCCTGCAGCCAAGGCAGGGCCAAGCTCAGCTGCCACTTACCGGCTCTGCACCTTCAGGCTGTGGAGGAACAGCAGCTGGAGGCTTGGTGTTCCTTTGCTCCTCTTCAACCTCGTCCTCAATGACAGAGGGAGCCAGAGGAGTTGCTGAGCCTGCTGCTGAGCCCTGCAGACAGACACAAGTGAGAGAGATGTGCAAGAGCCAATCCCTTGGCAGCTGCTTTCTCTTGGCAAGGGAATGGACCCAGGAGAAGGGCAAATGATACACTTGGATGCAAGTGGCACTCTGAGTCAGGGAAACGCCAGGAAGAGGGCTGGGGTCTTGCTCTGCTGTTCCTTGAAAGGCTCTTCCTTGGAAAATCAGCAAACAGCCAGTGCTCTCTTTGCTACTGCTGATGCCACCAGGCACTTGGCCTTTCTTTCAGCCTGCCACGCTGGCACTCCACTGCACTCTACTGCCAAAGGCCAAGCTGGCAGAAGTGCCGCACAATTCTCCCACGCCAGCAAGGTCAGAGCTTCCTTTGCCACTCACCAAAGGACAGGCTTGTCTCCATCCACGTGTCAGGTGACCTGCAGGGAGCGAGGGAAAAGTGGTGGCTTCTCCATGGCCATTTTCTTCCCAAATAACCTGGGTCAGGTTATTTGGCAAGAAAAGAGCAGAGCCAAGCAAAAGCCAGGTGATGCCAGCCCCAGGATGAACCTTTACTTACGAGTCAGCTGGGTCACGTAGAAGACAGAATAAGCCACAGAAAAGACGGTGCAAACCGCGGCACAGACTTGCCCGATCATTTTGGCAGCGCTGTGCGGGTTTGCACGCTGAATGCCACCCAAGGGAGATGGAAGAGTCCTCTTGGGGTGCAGGCCGTCTTCTGGGAACTCCTTGATCGCAAGGATCCTGCTGCAGGGAGCGAGCGGAAGAGCTGCTCTGCACAAGCAGGCCTTGCGCGCCCCGGGACAACGCTGCGCTGACAGCACTGTGACGTGGCGCCGCTCCCTTGACCTCACAATAGCAGCTGCCCTGGCTTTGTTGTGCCCAGCAAGCCCACCCTCTCTAGAGCCGAGGCAAAAGGAAGGCCTGGCAAGTTCTCCTCAGTCATAAAGCAGCAGCAATTGACCTCACAGTCTATAGGGCAGTGCTCAAGGCATCCCAGGAGAGCCCAGAACAATGAGCCAGCCCTCCTAGCGTCCAAGAAATCCAAGCAAACATGACTTTTGGTCCCAAAAGCTTGGACTAAAAGCAAGTGTGCTTCTTCTAGGTGGCATCTTACTTGGTTCTGAAACGCCTCACTTCTTCCATGCCATTTAGGGGGCAAAAGAAGCCAAGAGAATAAATGGCCAGGAGCATTGTAGGCTGCAGCTGCTTCTCGAGCACGTGGGTGCATGCTGACCTTTGCTCTGACTGGGTTTGGAGGCCGACGTCCCATTGTGGCAGCTGGCTTAGCTCTTGACGCAAAGCTCCTCTCGTCCCGCTTGCCGTTTCTCAGGCAACTGAAAGTCTCAGCGCGTCCGGAAGAGCTGTGCGCTGCGTCTTGGCTTGCCACACTTGTGTTGTGTCGGAGCTCTGGCAGCGGCCTGCGGCCCACTGCCCTGCAATGGCCTGCAGATGTCGAGCCCGAAGAAGGCCCCTTTGGAACAGGCCAAAGCTGCAGTGGGAGGGATGTTGGCCCCAGCTCCATGCTCCCTGTAAGATTCCTTGCAGAGATTTGGGCAGCCACATCCCAGTACAAATGAGATGCAGTCATTTCCTTCTCTGTCAAAATCTTGAGGCAGACCCAGGAGGCATCTTGAAAGTGGAACCAAGTACTGGGTGGGAGGGGGCAAAAAGTGCACGCGGCTCCTCTGCAAATCAACTCTGTTCACCCGTGGAATCATGATGCATGGCTTAGCTCCCTATCCTTGTGCTTTCCTTGCTTGTGACTCAGCACAGACATGTCCTCTGATAACAGACAGCACAGCGCCTTGAAAGGAGCTTTAGCCTGGGCTCTTCCCACTTGGCATGCTGAGGGTGGCATTTGAAAATCAAGGCAATTGCTGAAGGGCCCAGAATTCCCTTGAAATTCTCTTGCTGAAACACTGCAGTTGTTAGCCAGAAGAGTTGCCTCCATGTGAAAGCATCCCATTTTCCCCATTTGCAAGTCAGCTGCCATTAGCCAGGCAGCTGGAGGGCTTAGAGAAGGAAGCATGACAGCTAAGCTTGGAAAGCCGGGCGTTGGCTCTCAGAGCCCCTTGAGCAGAGCGCTTTGCTGCTCCAAAGGTTGAAGAGAGGGCACTGTTAGGAAGATGTGCCATTTCAGCCCTCCTTTGCTTTTCAATCCCAAGGGATTGGCAGCAAGGGGGGACAAGCAGGGCCTGGCCCCTCCTCCTGCCCTGTTGGCAGCTGCAGGTGGCACTGAGGGACACCAGGGCACACGGGAATAACAGCTCTGCCAGGCAGGTGGGGCGCTCTGGGAAGGGGGAGAGCCTTGGGCCTCTGGCAGGCAGCGCAAAGCCATGAACGGGACGGCCCGTCAGGAGCAAACGGCTTCCAAGGCGCCGGGCGGCTTAGGCACAGCGTGACACGGGAGGGAACATTCCAGGCCTCTGCAGCCTTTTGAGTTTGTATTGCAAGTCCTGCTGAAACCAAGGGCTGCAACAGAGAACCTTCGGCTTTCTTCACCATCTTCACCATCCTCATCATTTTGTCCTTCAGCTGGCCAGTGCAGGCTGACAGCTCGCAGCACATCTGCTGAATGCCAGCTTCTTCTTTGCTAGCTTCTCTCTTCTTATGATTCATTTCTCCTTCAAGGGGAATTCTGATCTTCCCTACATCAACAATACTCTTCTCTTATCTAAGCAATGCATCATGAAGGAAGCTTTCTATGCTCTACAGTCCTAACTAAATGAAGCCTCGCCAAGAAAACCTCAAAACATTGCATGTGCTATCTATGGCACAGATCCTCTTCAAAATCAGGCGATGGCCAAAGCTCTAGCCACTGATGATGCGTCCACTTTTCCCCTCTTTGTGCTGGTGTTCACAGGGGTCCCAGGATGAGGGAAAAGAGAGAATCTTGACTCCAAGTTTCAGAAGGTTGATTTATTCTTCCATGACACATATGCTATAAAAATGACATATGAGAAGAATACTAAAAGAAGGAAAGAAAGGATTTCATCTGAAAGGCTTGCAAGAAAAGGGAAAGAATGAAATGATAATAAAATCATGTCACTGACTGGACAACTGGACTGTGATTGGCCATTAATTAGAAACAGCCACACGAGACCAATCAAAGATGCACCTGTTGCATTCCACAGCAGCAGATCATTCTTGTTTACATTTTCGTTCTTGAGGCTTCTCAGGAGAAAAATCCTGGCAGAGGGATGTTTCAGAAAAGATCACGGCGCCGCCTGCTCTCAGCTGGCAGGGCACAAGGGCCTCTTGAGCCGCAGGCATCTCCTCTGCGCTCTACTTGCACTTGCTTTCTCCAGTTAAGGCAAGCAAAGCCGCTTGGCTCAGGATGTTCTTTGGGCTTCTGAAAGGCTCTGGCCACTTAGCTACAGCATGGCAAGGAAGGGAGTCTTACAAGGCTCTGCATATTTTAGAGTTTTATTGTCACTCCAGCTGAAACAAAGTATCCCCTGGCTACTTCTGCCTCTTCAGCATTCTGTCCTGCAGGTGGCCTGCTCAGACTGACAGCTTGGGGCACCTGCAGGCTCCAGTTCTGCTGCAGCCCAGCTCTTCCTCTCACAGCTGACTTCCCATTGTGACAATTTGTTCATTTCTACCTAAAAGATACCTCAGAGCTTCCCTCAATTAACAATCCACTGCTCTAAGCTAAACAACCCTCTTGTATCTAAGCTACCTACGTTCTATAGTCCTTAAAAGTTGCTCCCTACATGTCCTAAAGTTTGAAAAATATTCTTTTTTGGAGAAAACCACAACCGAGCTTTCGATTGAACCTGAAACCTAAGCTAAGCTAAGCTAAGCTAACCTAAACTAATCTAACCTAACCTAACCTAACCTAACCTTACCTATCCTAACACCTAAAGTGACCCATTTAGAAAACCTACTCCTATTTCCTATCTACAGCCCAGCTCCTCCTCCAACTCAGGGGATGGCTGAAACTCCGGCCGCAGATGACACATGCCCTTCTCCCTCCTCTCATCTGGCGGGGCACGAGGCGCAGGCATCTCCTCCTCAGGCGCAGGCGTCTCCTCTCCAGTCTTCCTGCACTCCCTTGGCTGAGATGATGAGAGCAGCCAAGCTGGAGGCAGGATCGCCTGCGGTCACAAAGGGATGCTGCCCAGAGGAAAAAGGAAACAAAGAAAGGAAGCCTTACTTTCCAGGAAGGCCTGCTGACGGGCTCAAGCAGGACTCCTTGGCTACCAGAAAGACACACAAAGAGCACTGAGAAATAGCAGCGTGTCCGCCTGCGCCTTCCTGTCCTGGCAGCCGTCTGAGCCACGTGGCCCACACTCCTCCTCACACCTTCCTGCAGGCGTCCTCAGCTGACAGGCCTTTTTGCCCCTTTGCTTTTTCTTACCTGCAGGAGTTCCTGGGCAGACCAGCGCCTGTCCTCGTCAGCCTGCAGGCAGCAGCAGAGGAAGTCGCGTAGGAGAGCCGAGTGGTGCCTGGGGTTCTGCAGTTTTGGGGGCCCGTTTCTTTCGATCAGTTCAAAAACCTACAGCACATGGATGCAAGAGGACACTCGACCTGCTCCTTTGCTAGCCACATCATCAGCTCTATGCACAGAGCCCCCCTTTTGAAGCTGCACCTTACCCTGAGACGGGTCTCCCGCTCGTAAGGAGCTTCCCCTTCCACCATTTCCAGCCCCATGATGCCCAGGGACCAGATGTCTACTTTGGGGCCGTAGGCTTCTCCTCTCACCACCTCCGGTGCCATCCAGCTGGGAGTGCCCACGCTGGAGCTGCGCCTGCCGCGCTCAGGGCTGAGCTGGGCACAGAGGCCAAAGTCAGCTGAGGAGAAAAACAAAGCCTGTCAAAGCCAGCTACCACTGGCAAAGCAGCCAAAAGGATTGCCCACTCACAGCCCGGCCAGGCCATGCTGAGTCGAGCTGAGAAAGCGGCTGAGCTCTCCTGCCACGTGCCTGGAGCCAGCGAAAGAAGAAGCCATCGGCCACTTCAACAACACCCTGAGCATTCACGCACCGGCCAAGCGGCGCTCCTGGCCAAGTGGCACTCACCAAAAGGCAGCCCCACAGCACAGGCTGCAAAAGCCGCACCTGCACAGGGATACCCACCCAACTTGACAGATCCATCGGTGCCCACAAGAACATTGCAGCTTTTGATGTCTCTGTGGATGACTTGGCGGCAATGAAGGAAATCAAGTCCTTGCAGGCACTGAGAGAGAAAAAGGAGGGAGGCAAAGTTAACACGCAGCATGTCATTTCATCCTGCCAGAAAGGAAAGAGCCCAACAGGATTGACAGCTTTGCCAGGGAATTGGGAGCCAGGGCACAGCATCATGCTGCTGTCACAAAGAAGAGCTTGCTGCTTCAACACTCTTGGAAGTTTTTGCTACATTTCCAAGCCAAGGCATCTGGGCTTGCAAAAGTTCCACCGGTCATCGGTACAAAGAGCGTCACCTTTGGCTGGGAGGCGGCACGGCAACGATTGTTGGCGAAGCCCAGTGGCAGCAGAGGAGGAAGCAGCGCCTTAGACCTGTGCCAGAATCCGTTGCCACCTGGGCTGCGATGTTATCCTTGGAAGCTGAGGACAGGTCTTTCCCTTAGCTTGAAATTCTGCCACCGCCATGCTGCCTTCCAGTGGTAAGGAATGTAGGACAGACAGACAGGCTGCAGGCAAGCATTGCAAGGCAAAGCTGCCAAGAGGAAACAAGTGAAAGCAAGCCAGTGAGGCAGCACCAGCGCCACAGGTCAGACAGCATAAAAGAGTGCAAGAGCAGAGCCTAAGGAGTGCAGGGACGCCGGCAGGCAGTTCCCTTCCCACGCTCTTGCTTCTCCTCTGTGTCTTGGCGGAAGCAGCAGCAAAAGAAGGCTGAGAGCCAGAAATCGCTGCTCTCCTTAACCTCCAGCTGACAAGCAGCATCCTGGCAGGCCTGGCCAAGCACAAGCGGGATCCCTCACCTCCCGACAGACAGCGCCTATCTGTCCTTCCGCCAGGTACACCGCACAGAGCACATCAAACAAGGTGCCGCCGTCCACAAACTCCATGGCCAGCCAGAGCTGCGCATCCACCAGGTAGCTGAAAGAAGAAAAGCACGGCATGGAAAGAGAGCAATGGGCACAGCTCAGTCACTCGAGGGCCTGAGCACGACTTTTGCCACTGCTCTCCAAGCTACGTGTGCCGCAAGAGACTATTGAACAGCAGGTCAACCTCCTGCCACCCTCTGGAGACGAGCGGAGAAATGGGAAAGAGCTCCGTTCTCTGCCACTGAACAAAGGACATTGTCTCTTCTGGCTTGCACTAGCTAAAGCTGCATTGACGTGACCGTACGCCAACCTGTCTAAGTAGGTGACAATATTGGGATTCCTGTTGTTCCTCATGGCCAGGATTTCGTTGGCAGCCAGCTCCTCGGACATCCCCTCCTCAACGGACATGATCTTGATGGCCACCTGAAAGGACACGGGCGACGGTTGACTTGAGAAGACGCGCCCTGCTCGAGATCACAAGGAGCACGCAGCCAGTGCTTGTGCAATCAGGCAGCCAGCTGTGCCAAAGTGCCTTGTTCCTAGACAGCAGAGCTTAGCAGGAGCACCAAAGCCCATGCCAAATGCATTCTGCACCCTGAGCTTAGACTGTACTTGAGAGGAACAGCCTCTGTGGCAGACATGGAGCGACCAGCCAAAGCTCCAGGCAGGGCTGACAGCAGCGGGGAAAGCGCTGCAGAGCTGCAAAATGCCATGGTGCTGTTGGCACTTTACCTGTTGTCCGCTGCTGGTGTCAAGGGCTTTATAAACAGCTCCGAAGCCCCTAGAAAGAAAACAGCAGCAGAAAAAGGCCATTTATACCTGGCACTGAAAGCAAGCCTAGGCAGGAGATCTCCCCAGGCTGCCTGCATGCCTTCAAAAGGGCCCGGCTGCGGCGTCTCTTTTTTGGCCAACAGCACATCAGCCCGTGAGGCCTCTGCCATGCGGGCTAGGCTGTCCCAGGGAGCACTAGGGTCCGGCATGAAGACCAAGGCCCGCTGGAAATCTCCAAGGCACGCGCCCACTTAGGTCACTTCCAAACCTAAAGGGAACTCTCTCTTTGTGAGGGTGTGCATGCATGGGTGTGTCAAGAAAGTGAGAACAATTAGAGTCAGAACACTGTCTTTGAGAATCTGACATTTCTTGGATGCCGAGGTGCTCTTTCAGGCCATAAAGTTGCCGGAGCAGGGCGTTTTCCAGCTCCTGCTCCTCAGTGCTGCAAGCTAGACATTGGCAGCATCAACTTGTCTTTGAGGAGCCCTTTGCATTGCACTGACTGAGCAGCGCTGGCAGGCGACAGGAGGTCAAGCCAGAGTCTGACCGTGATTGGAGCTTGCCTGACTTCACGCTTGATATTGCAGCAGCCAAAGACCCGGCCCACACTTTTGGGAAATGACCTGACGTCACACTTACCCTCGTCCGAGTTCTTCAAATGCCGTGTATCTGCTCATTGGCTGGCCCACACTCACAATGGTCCCTGAAAGACAAAAGCAGGCCTGCTCACTTGCATGCACAGACGCCGCTCCCCGGCCATCCCAAAGGCAGCCCCACCGCCAGCAGCTGTGGGCCCTTTTGGCTCCCTTGGCTTCCAAGTGCTGAGAGCAGCAAATGGGAGGGCCATCTTCTGCACCTTTCATCGGGTGGCCTTTGCAAGGAGGACTTCATTGCTTTCAAGCACAGCTTGATAAGCCAAAAGGATGAGCCCTTAAGAAGGGGGCCCAAAGAGGTAAGCAAGGGCCTTTGCAGCCTCTGCAGTCACACCCCCCCATCACTGGCAAGGCTTCCTAGAAGCACAAAGTGTCTGAGCCGCAGGAGAAGTAAGAAGGAGAGCCAAAAAGCAGCTGGGGCCAGAGAGCTGCCTGGGGCCTACGCACTTGCTAGGTGCCAGCCTTCTGCTCAAGCAGAAACAATCTCTGCTTTTCTCTTTGGCACAGAAGGCAGCCCAGGCAGAGCCAAGGCAGGTCCAGCCGCCCTCATAGGCAGCAGGAACTCCCTGAGCGCTGCCGTGCTGCCTCAAAGCACAGCAACAGGTTCTGCAGAGGGCCCTGAGGACCTCTGGCACCGGGGGGAACTTCTGGCGCAGCCTACACCCAGACACGCACGCAAGGCACTGCTCTGGCACACAGGAAATACAGCGGACGTACTCAGTGTCTTCAGGCCCTGCTCCTCTCTGCTCTCGGCCTGCGGGGCTGCGCTGCTGGATGAAGTGCCAGCAGCAGGGGGCCAGCCGGCTGCTGCAGGCCATGCTGCTCCGGCGGCACCAGGCTGAATTGCAGAGCGGGTGTTGAGCTGGGACAAGAAAGGATTGCCTGTCAGAAGGGTGGCTGGCACAGATGCCCAGCACAGCGCACGCCACTAGCAGGGCCTTGGAAAGATGCCCTCAGCCACCGCCAGGCCTCTCCAGCTATTGGGCCCTTTCCCATGTCCCCTTCTCAAAGGCAATGGCAAAAGAACAAAGGCTTTTTTGATCCAGCCCCTGGTGGCCGCTTCCATGCTCCATTGTTTCAACTTTTCTGCTAGACACTGGCAACAATGGAGCGATGGGCTTGTGCAGATGCACAAAGAGATCAGAGCACAGCCCCAGAGCCTCCTTCCTTTCTTCCTCCTGTGTTTTCGCGGGCAATGAAATCGCCCCGGAGGTGGCGTGCAACCGTCTGCTCAGAAACCCGGAGCATGTCCCTCCTCTGATCTGTTTCACGGATTTCCCCTCTCCATGTCAGCCTTTAGGCAGCGGCCCTTCGGAGCCGCCTTCCAGCCCTGCCCAGACCCATGCGCCCTTTCCCATGCAGAGCTGAGCAGGATTCTCCTCCCCAAACTCTGCTCGGACCGCCTGCAAGCCCAGCGCAGCCTACATTGTGCCTGAAGCTAATTAGTCCATGCAGAGGGCAGGTCCCTTCCAGGGGCCACTGCCTGCCAAGTACCCCGCCAGGCTGTCAGCTGCCTCTTTGGGCCGCTCTGCCCGCTGACCGCAGGCAGCCTGCACTGCCACCGGCCACAAGGGGCTGACTCCTACCCTGGCAAGAATTGAATGCAGCCTCTTGTCTATTGCCAAGAGACATTCTCGGGCCCTCTCAGCATCCCAGACAAGTGATGCTTGAAGGTCAAAGTTGAGAAGCCATTGGCCAGGCCTCCCTGGCTTGGCTGAAGCAGCACTATGTCACGGCAGGCACACAGCCCCCAGCACCTTAAGCCGCGAGCAACAAGGCCTGCTCCAAGCAAACCTTGAAGCTTGGCACTGCAGCCAAGGCAGGGCCAAGCTCAGCTGCCACTTACCGGCTCTGCACCTTCAGGCTGTGGAGGAACAGCAGCTGGAGGCTTGGTGTTCCTTTGCTCCTCTTCAACCTCGTCCTCAATGACAGAGGGAGCCAGAGGAGTTGCTGAGCCTGCTGCTGAGCCCTGCAGACAGACACAAGTGAGAGAGACGCGCAAGAGCCAATCCCTTGGCAGCTGCTTTCTCTTGGCAAGAGAATGGACCCAGGAGAAGGGCAAATGATACACTTGGATGCAAGTGGCACTCTGAGTCAGGGAAACGCCAGGAAGAGGGCTGGGGTCTTGCTCTGCTGTTCCTTGAAAGGCTCTTCCTTGGAAAATCAGCAAACAGCCAGTGCTCCCTTTGCTACTGCTGATGCCACCAGGCACTTGGCCTTTCTTTCAGCCTGCCACGCTGGCACTCCACTGCACTCTACTGCCAAAGGCCAAGCTGGCAGAAGTGCCGCACAATTCTCCCACGCCAGCAAGGTCAGAGCTTCCTTTGCCACTCACCAAAGGACAGGCTTGTCTCCATCCACGTGTCAGGTGACCTGCAGGGAGCAAGGGAAAAGTGGTGGCTTCTCCATGGCCATTTTCTTCCCAAATAACCTGGGTCAGGTTATTTGGCAAGAAAAGAGCAGAGCCAAGCAAAAGCCAGGTGATGCCAGCCCCAGGATGAACCTTTACTTACGAGTCAGCTGGGTCACGTAGAAGACAGAATAAGCCACAGAAAAGACGGTGCAAACCGCGGCACAGACTTGCCCGATCATTTTGGCAGCGCTGTGCGGGTTTGCACACTGAATGCCACCCAAGGGAGATGGAAGAGTCCTCTCGGGGTGCAGGCCGTCTTCTGGGAACTCCTTGATCGCAAGGATCCTGCTGCAGGGAGCGAGCGGAAGAGCTGCTCTGCACAAGCAGGCCTTGCGCGCCCCGGGACAACGCTGCGCTGACAGCACTGTGACGTGGCGCCGCTCCCTTGACCTCACAATAGCAGCTGCCCTGGCTTTGTTGTGCCCAGCAAGCCCACCCTCTCTAGAGCCGAGGCAAAAGGAAGGCCTGGCAAGTTCTCCTCAGTCATAAAGCAGCAGCAATTGACCTCACAGTCTATAGGGCAGTGCTCAAGGCATCCCAGGAGAGCCCAGAACAATGAGCCAGCCCTCCTAGCGTCCAAGAAATCCAAGCAAACATGACTTTTGGTCCCAAAAGCTTGGACTAAAAGCAAGTGTGCTTCTTCTAGGTGGCATCTTACTTGGTTCTGAAACGCCTCACTTCTTCCATGCCATTTAGGGGGCAAAAGAAGCCAAGAGAATAAATGGCCAGGAGCATTGTAGGCTGCAGCTGCTTCTCGAGCACGTGGGTGCATGCTGACCTTTGCTCTGACTGGGTTTGGAGGCCGACGTCCCATTGTGGCAGCTGGCTTAGCTCTTGACGCAAAGCTCCTCTCGTCCCGCTTGCCGTTTCTCAGGCAACTGAAAGTCTCAGCGCGTCCGGAAGAGCTGTGCGCTGCGTCTTGGCTTGCCACACTTGTGTTGTGTCGGAGCTCTGGCAGCGGCCTGCGGCCCACTGCCCTGCAATGGCCTGCAGATGTCGAGCCCGAAGAAGGCCCCTTTGGAACAGGCCAAAGCTGCAGTGGGAGGGATGTTGGCCCCAGCTCCATGCTCCCTGTAAGATTCCTTGCAGAGATTTGGGCAGCCACATCCCAGTACAAATGAGATGCAGTCATTTCCTTCTCTGTCAAAATCTTGAGGCAGACCCAGGAGGCATCTTGAAAGTGGAACCAAGTACTGGGTGGGAGGGGGCAAAAAGTGCACGCGGCTCCTCTGCAAATCAACTCTGTTCACCCGTGGAATCATGATGCATGGCTTAGCTCCCTATCCTTGTGCTTTCCTTGCTTGTGACTCAGCACAGACATGTCCTCTGATAACAGACAGCACAGCGCCTTGAAAGGAGCTTTAGCCTGGGCTCTTCCCACTTGGCATGCTGAGGGTGGCATTTGAAAATCAAGGCAATTGCTGAAGGGCCCAGAATTCCCTTGAAATTCTCTTGCTGAAACACTGCAGTTGTTAGCCAGAAGAGTTGCCTCCACGTGAAAGCATCCCATTTTCCCCATTTGCAAGTCAGCTGCCATTAGCCAGGCAGCTGGAGGGCTTAGAGAAGGAAGCATGACAGCTAAGCTTGGAAAGCCGGGCGTTGGCTCTCAGAGCCCCTTGAGCAGAGCGCTTTGCTGCTCCAAAGGTTGAAGAGAGGGCACTGTTAGGAAGATGTGCCATTTCAGCCCTCCTTTGCTTTTCAATCCCAAGGGATTGGCAGCAAGGGGGGACAAGCAGGGCCTGGCCCCTCCTCCTGCCCTGTTGGCAGCTGCAGGTGGCACTGAGGGACACCAGGGCACACGGGAATAACAGCTCTGCCAGGCAGGTGGGGCGCTCTGGGAAGGGGGAGAGCCTTGGGCCTCTGGCAGGCAGCGCAAAGCCATGAACGGGACGGCCCGTCAGGAGCAAACGGCTTCCAAGGCGCCGGGCGGCTTAGGCACAGCGTGACACGGGAGGGAACATTCCAGGCCTCTGCAGCCTTTTGAGTTTGTATTGCAAGTCCTGCTGAAACCAAGGGCTGCAACAGAGAACCTTCGGCTTTCTTCACCATCTTCACCATCCTCATCATTTTGTCCTTCAGCTGGCCAGTGCAGGCTGACAGCTCGCAGCACATCTGCTGAATGCCAGCTTCTTCTTTGCTAGCTTCTCTCTTCTTATGATTCATTTCTCCTTCAAGGGGAATTCTGATCTTCCCTACATCAACAATACTCTTCTCTTATCTAAGCAATGCATCATGAAGGAAGCTTTCTATGCTCTACAGTCCTAACTAAATGAAGCCTCGCCAAGAAAACCTCAAAACATTGCATGTGCTATCTATGGCACAGATCCTCTTCAAAATCAGGCGATGGCCAAAGCTCTAGCCACTGATGATGCGTCCACTTTTCCCCTCTTTGTGCTGGTGTTCACAGGGGTCCCAGGATGAGGGAAAAGAGAGAATCTTGACTCCAAGTTTCAGAAGGTTGATTTATTCTTCCATGACACATATGCTATAAAAATGACATATGAGAAGAATACTCAAAGAAGGAAAGAAAGGATTTCATCGGAAAGGCTTGCAAGAAAAGGGAAAGAATGAAATGATAATAAAATCATGTCACTGACTGGACAACTGGACTGTGATTGGCCATTAATTAGAAACAGCCACACGAGACCAATCAAAGATGCACCTGTTGCATTCCACAGCAGCAGATCATTCTTGTTTACATTTTCGTTCTTGAGGCTTCTCAGGAGAAAAATCCTGGCAGAGGGATGTTTCAGAAAAGATCACGGCGCCGCCTGCTCTCAGCTGGCAGGGCACAAGGGCCTCTTGAGCCGCAGGCATCTCCTCTGCGCTCTACTTGCACTTGCTTTCTCCAGTTAAGGCAAGCAAAGCCGCTTGGCTCAGGATGTTCTTTGGGCTTCTGAAAGGCTCTGGCCACTTAGCTACAGCATGGCAAGGAAGGGAGTCTTACAAGGCTCTGCATATTTTAGAGTTTTATTGTCACTCCAGCTGAAACAAAGTATCCCCTGGCTACTTCTGCCTCTTCAGCATTCTGTCCTGCAGGTGGCCTGCTCAGACTGACAGCTTGGGGCACCTGCAGGCTCCAGTTCTGCTGCAGCCCAGCTCTTCCTCTCACAGCTGACTTCCCATTGTGACAATTTGTTCATTTCTACCTAAAAGATACCTCAGAGCTTCCCTCAATTAACAATCCACTGCTCTAAGCTAAACAACCCTCTTGTATCTAAGCTACCTACGTTCTATAGTCCTTAAAAGTTGCTCCCTACATGTCCTAAAGTTTGAAAAATATTCTTTTTTGGAGAAAAACACAACCGAGCTTTCGATTGAACCTGAAACCTAAGCTAAGCTAAGCTAAGCTAACCTAAACTAATCTAACCTAACCTAACCTAACCTAACCTAACCTTACCTATCCTAACACCTAAAGTGACCCATTTAGAAAACCTACTCCTATTTCCTATCTACAGCCCAGCTCCTCCTCCAACTCAGGGGATGGCTGAAACTCCGGCCGCAGATGACACATGCCCTTCTCCCTCCTCTCATCTGGCGGGGCACGAGGCGCAGGCATCTCCTCCTCAGGCGCAGGCGTCTCCTCTCCAGTCTTCCTGCACTCCCTTGGCTGAGATGATGAGAGCAGCCAAGCTGGAGGCAGGATCGCCTGCGGTCACAAAGGGATGCTGCCCAGAGGAAAAAGGAAACAAAGAAAGGAAGCCTTACTTTCCAGGAAGGCCTGCTGACGGGCTCAAGCAGGACTCCTTGGCTACCAGAAAGACACACAAAGAGCACTGAGAAATAGCAGCGTGTCCGCCTGCGCCTTCCTGTCCTGGCAGCCGTCTGAGCCACGTGGCCCACACTCCTCCTCACGCCTTCCTGCAGGCGTCCTCAGCTGACAGGCCTTTTTGCCCCTTTGCTTTTTCTTACCTGCAGGAGTTCCTGGGCAGACCAGCGCCTGTCCTCGTCAGCCTGCAGGCAGCAGCGGAGGAAGTCACGTAGGAGAGCCGAGTGGTGCCTGGGGTTCTGCAGTTTTGGGGGCCCGTTTCTTTCGATCAGTTCAAAAACCTACAGCACAAGGATGCAAGAGGACACTCGACCTGCTCCTTTGCTAGCCACATCATCAGCTCTATGCACAGAGCCCCCTTTCGAAGCTGCACCTTACCCTGAGACGGGTCTCCCGCTTGTAAGGAGCTTCCCCTTCCACCATTTCCAGCCCCATGATGCCCAGGGACCAGATGTCTACTTTGGGGCCGTAGGCTTCTCCTCTCACCACCTCCGGTGCCATCCAGCTGGGAGTGCCCACGCTGGAGCTGCGCCTGCCGCGCTCAGGGCTGAGCTGGGCACAGAGGCCAAAGTCAGCTGAGGAGAAAAACAAAGCCTGTCAAAGCCAGCTACCACTGGCAAAGCAGCCAAAAGGATTGCCCACTCACAGCCCGGCCAGGCCATGCTGAGTCGAGCTGAGAAAGCGGCTGAGCTCTCCTGCCACGTGCCTGGAGCCAGCGAAAGAAGAAGCCATCGGCCACTTCAACAACACCCTGAGCATTCACGCACCGGCCAAGCGGAGCTCCTGGCCAAGTGGCACTCACCAAAAGGCAGCCCCACAGCACAGGCTGCAAAAGCCGCACCTGCACAGGGATACCCACCCAACTTGACGGATCCATCGGTGCCCACAAGAACATTGCAGCTTTTGATGTCTCTGTGGATGACTTGGCGGCAATGAAGGAAATCAAGTCCTTGCAGGCACTGAGAGAGAAAAAGGAGGGAGGCAAAGTTAACACGCAGCATGTCATTTCATCCTGCCAGAAAGGAAAGAGCCCAACAGGATTGACAGCTTTCCCAGGGAATTGGGAGCCAGGGCACAGCATCATGCTGCTGTCACAAAGAAGAGCTTGCTGCTTCAACACTCTTGGAAGTTTTTGCTACATTTCCAAGCCAAGGCATCTGGGCTTGCAAAAGTTCCACCGGCCATCGGTACAAAGAGCGTCACCTTTGGCTGGGAGGCGGCACGGCAACGATTGTTGGCGAAGCCCAGTGGCAGCAGAGGAGGAAGCGGCGCCTTAGACCTGTGCCAGAATCCGTTGCCACCTCGGCTGCGATGTTATCCTTGGAAGCTGAGGACAGGTCTTTCCCTTAGCTTGAAATTCTGCCACCGCCATGCTGCCTTCCAGTGGTAAGGAATGTAGGACAGACAGACAGGCTGCAGGCAAGCATTGCGAGGCAAAGCTGCCAAGAGGAAACAAGTGAAAGCAAGCCAGTGAGGCAGCACCAGCGCCACAGGTCAGACAGCATAAAAGAGTGCAAGAGCAGAGCCTAAGGAGTGCAGGGACGCCGGCAGGCAGTTCCCTTCCCACGCTCTTGCTTCTCCTCTGTGTCTTGGCGGAAGCAGCAGCAAAAGAAGGCTGAGAGCCAGAAATCGCTGCTCTCCTTAACCTCCAGCTGACAAGCAGCATCCTGGCAGGCCTGGCCAAGCACAAGCGGGATCCCTCACCTCCCGACAGACAGCGCCTATCTGTCCTTCCGCCAGGTACACCGCACAGAGCACATCAAACAAGGTGCCGCCGTCCACAAACTCCATGGCCAGCCAGAGCTGCGCATCCACCAGGTAGCTGGAAGAAGAAAAGCACGGCATGGAAAGAGAGCAATGGGCACAGCTCAGTCACCCGAGGGCCTGAGCACGACTTTTGCCACTGCTCTCCAAGCTACGTGTGCCGCAAGAGACTATTGAACAGCAGGTCAACCTCCTGCCACCCTCTGGAGACGAGCGGAGAAATGGGAAAGAGCTCCGTTCTCTGCCACTGAACAAAGGACATTGTCTCTTCTGGCTTGCACTAGCTAAAGCTGCATTGACGTGACCGTACGCCAACCTGTCTAAGTAGGTGACAATATTGGGATTCCTGTTGTTCCTCATGGCCAGGATTTCGTTGGCAGCCAGCTCCTCGGACATCCCCTCCTCAACGGACATGATCTTGATGGCCACCTGAAAGGACACGGGCGACGGTTGACTTGAGAAGACGCGCCCTGCTCGAGATCACAAGGAGCACGCAGCCAGTGCTTGTGCAATCAGGCAGCCAGCTGTGCCAAAGTGCCTTGTTCCTAGACAGCAGAGCTTAGCAGGAGCACCAAAGCCCATGCCAAATGCATTCTGCACCCTGAGCTTAGACTGTACTTGAGAGGAACAGCCTCTGTGGCAGACATGGAGCGACCAGCCAAAGCTCCAGGCAGGGCTGACAGCAGCGGGGAAAGCGCTGCAGAGCTGCAAAATGCCATGGTGCTGTTGGCACTTTACCTGTTGTCCGCTGCTGGTGTCAAGGGCTTTATAAACAGCTCCAAAGCCCCTAGAAAGAAAACAGCAGCAGAAAAAGGCCATTTATACCTGGCACTGAAAGCAAGCCTAGGCAGGAGATCTCCCCAGGCTGCCTGCATGCCTTCAAAAGGGCCCGGCTGCGGCGTCTCTTTTTTGGCCAACAGCACATCAGCCCGTGAGGCCTCTGCCATGCGGGCTAGGCTGTCCCAGGGAGCACTAGGGTCCGGCATGAAGACCAAGGCCCGCTGGAAATCTCCAAGGCACGCGCCCACTTAGGTCACTTCCAAACCTAAAGGGAACTCTCTCTTTGTGAGGGTGTGCATGCATGGGTGTGTCAAGAAAGTGAGAACAATTAGAGTCAGAACACTGTCTTTGAGAATCTGACATTTCTTGGATGCCGAGGTGCTCTTTCAGGCCATAAAGTTGCCGGAGCAGGGCGTTTTCCAGCTCCTGCTCCTCAGTGCTGCAAGCTAGACATTGGCAGCATCAACTTGTCTTTGAGGAGCCCTTTGCATTGCACTGACTGAGCAGCGCTGGCAGGCGACAGGAGGTCAAGCCAGAGTCTGACCGTGATTGGAGCTTGCCTGACTTCACGCTTGATATTGCAGCAGCCAAAGACCCGGCCCACACTTTTGGGAAATGACCTGACGTCACACTTACCCTCGTCCGAGTTCTTCAAATGCCGTGTATCTGCTCATTGGCTGGCCCACACTCACAATGGTCCCTGAAAGACAAAAGCAGGCCTGCTCACTTGCACGCACAGACGCCGCTCCCCGGCCATCCCAAAGGCAGCCCCACCGCCAGCAGCTGTGGGCCCTTTTGGCTCCCTTGGCTTCCAAGTGCTGAGAGCAGCAAATGGGAGGGCCATCTTCTGCACCTTTCATCGGGTGGCCTTTGCAAGGAGGACTTCATTGCTTTCAAGCACAGCTTGATAAGCCAAAAGGATGAGCCCTTAAGAAGGGGGCCCAAAGAGGTAAGCAAGGGCCTTTGCAGCCTCTGCAGTCACACCCCCCCATCACTGGCAAGGCTTCCTAGAAGCACAAAGTGTCTGAGCCGCAGGAGAAGTAAGAAGGAGAGCCAAAAAGCAGCTGGGGCCAGAGAGCTGCCTGGGGCCTACGCACTTGCTAGGTGCCAGCCTTCTGCTCAAGCAGAAACAATCTCTGCTTTTCTCTTTGGCACAGAAGGCAGCCCAGGCAGAGCCAAGGCAGGTCCAGCCGCCCTCATAGGCAGCAGGAACTCCCTGAGCGCTGCCGTGCTGCCTCAAAGCACAGCAACAGGTTCTGCAGAGGGCCCTGAGGACCTCTGGCACCGGGGGGAACTTCTGGCGCAGCCTACACCCAGACACGCACGCAAGGCACTGCTCTGGCACACAGGAAATACAGCGGACGTACTCAGTGTCTTCAGGCGCTGCTCCTCTCTGCTCTCGGCCTGCGGGGCTGCGCTGCTGGATGAAGTGCCAGCAGCAGGGGGCCAGCCGGCTGCTGCAGGCCATGCTGCTCCGGCGGCACCAGGCTGAATTGCAGAGCGGGTGTTGAGCTGGGACAAGAAAGGATTGCCTGTCAGAAGGGTGGCTGGCACAGATGCCCAGCACAGCGCACGCCACTAGCAGGGCCTTGGAAAGATGCCCTCAGCCACCGCCAGGCCTCTCCAGCTATTGGGCCCTTTCCCATGTCCCCTTCTCAAAGGCAATGGCAAAAGAACAAAGGCTTTTTTGATCCAGCCCCTGGTGGCCGCTTCCATGCTCCATTGTTTCAACTTTTCTGCTAGACACTGGCAACAATGGAGCGATGGGCTTGTGCAGATGCACAAAGAGATCAGAGCACAGCCCCAGAGCCTCCTTCCTTTCTTCCTCCTGTGTTTTCGCGGGCAATGAAATCGCCCCGGAGGTGGCGTGCAACCGTCTGCTCAGAAACCCGGAGCATGTCCCTCCTCTGATCTGTTTCACGGATTTCCCCTCTCCATGTCAGCCTTTAGGCAGCGGCCCTTCGGAGCCGCCTTCCAGCCCTGCCCAGACCCATGCGCCCTTTCCCATGCAGAGCTGAGCAGGATTCTCCTCCCCAAACTCCGCTCTGACCGCCTGCAAGCCCAGCGCAGCCTACATTGTGCCTGAAGCTAATTAGTCCATGCAGAGGGCAGGTCCCTTCCAGGGGCCACTGCCTGCCAAGTACCCCGCCAGGCTGTCAGCTGCCTCTTTGGGCCGCTCTGCCCGCTGACCGCAGGCAGCCTGCACTGCCACCGGCCACAAGGGGCTGACTCCTACCCTGGCAAGAATTGAATGCAGCCTCTTGTCTATTGCCAAGAGACATTCTCGGGCCCTCTCAGCATCCCAGACAAGTGATGCTTGAAGGTCAAAGTTGAGAAGCCATTGGCCAGGCCTCCCTGGCTTGGCTGAAGCAGCACTATGTCACGGCAGGCACACAGCCCCCAGCACCTTAAGCCGCGAGCAACAAGGCCTGCTCCAAGCAAACCTTGAAGCTTGGCACTGCAGCCAAGGCAGGGCCAAGCTCAGCTGCCACTTACCGGCTCTGCACCTTCAGGCTGTGGAGGAACAGCAGCTGGAGGCTTGGTGTTCCTTTGCTCCTCTTCAACCTCGTCCTCAATGACAGAGGGAGCCAGAGGAGTTGCTGAGCCTGCTGCTGAGCCCTGCAGACAGACACAAGTGAGAGAGACGCGCAAGAGCCAATCCCTTGGCAGCTGCTTTCTCTTGGCAAGAGAATGGACCCAGGAGAAGGGCAAATGATACACTTGGATGCAAGTGGCACTCTGAGTCAGGGAAACGCCAGGAAGAGGGCTGGGGTCTTGCTCTGCTGTTCCTTGAAAGGCTCTTCCTTGGAAAATCAGCAAACAGCCAGTGCTCCCTTTGCTACTGCTGATGCCACCAGGCACTTGGCCTTTCTTTCAGCCTGCCACGCTGGCACTCCACTGCACTCTACTGCCAAAGGCCAAGCTGGCAGAAGTGCCGCACAATTCTCCCACGCCAGCAAGGTCAGAGCTTCCTTTGCCACTCACCAAAGGACAGGCTTGTCTCCATCCACGTGTCAGGTGACCTGCAGGGAGCGAGGGAAAAGTGGTGGCTTCTCCATGGCCATTTTCTTCCCAAATAACCTGGGTCAGGTTATTTGGCAAGAAAAGAGCAGAGCCAAGCAAAAGCCAGGTGATGCCAGCCCCAGGATGAACCTTTACTTACGAGTCAGCTGGGTCACGTAGAAGACAGAATAAGCCACAGAAAAGACGGTGCAAACCGCGGCACAGACTTGCCCGATCATTTTGGCAGCGCTGTGCGGGTTTGCACACTGAATGCCACCCAAGGGAGATGGAAGAGTCCTCTCGGGGTGCAGGCCGTCTTCTGGGAACTCCTTGATCGCAAGGATCCTGCTGCAGGGAGCGAGCGGAAGAGCTGCTCTGCACAAGCAGGCCTTGCGCGCCCCGGGACAACGCTGCGCTGACAGCACTGTGACGTGGCGCCGCTCCCTTGACCTCACAATAGCAGCTGCCCTGGCTTTGTTGTGCCCAGCAAGCCCACCCTCTCTAGAGCCGAGGCAAAAGGAAGGCCTGGCAAGTTCTCCTCAGTCATAAAGCAGCAGCAATTGACCTCACAGTCTATAGGGCAGTGCTCAAGGCATCCCAGGAGAGCCCAGAACAATGAGCCAGCCCTCCTAGCGTCCAAGAAATCCAAGCAAACATGACTTTTGGTCCCAAAAGCTTGGACTAAAAGCAAGTGTGCTTCTTCTAGGTGGCATCTTACTTGGTTCTGAAACGCCTCACTTCTTCCATGCCATTTAGGGGGCAAAAGAAGCCAAGAGAATAAATGGCCAGGAGCATTGTAGGCTGCAGCTGCTTCTCGAGCACGTGGGTGCATGCTGACCTTTGCTCTGACTGGGTTTGGAGGCCGACGTCCCATTGTGGCAGCTGGCTTAGCTCTTGACGCAAAGCTCCTCTCGTCCCGCTTGCCGTTTCTCAGGCAACTGAAAGTCTCAGCGCGTCCGGAAGAGCTGTGCGCTGCGTCTTGGCTTGCCACACTTGTGTTGTGTCGGAGCTCTGGCAGCGGCCTGCGGCCCACTGCCCTGCAATGGCCTGCAGATGTCGAGCCCGAAGAAGGCCCCTTTGGAACAGGCCAAAGCTGCAGTGGGAGGGATGTTGGCCCCAGCTCCATGCTCCCTGTAAGATTCCTTGCAGAGATTTGGGCAGCCACATCCCAGTACAAATGAGATGCAGTCATTTCCTTCTCTGTCAAAATCTTGAGGCAGACCCAGGAGGCATCTTGAAAGTGGAACCAAGTACTGGGTGGGAGGGGGCAAAAAGTGCACGCGGCTCCTCTGCAAATCAACTCTGTTCACCCGTGGAATCATGATGCATGGCTTAGCTCCCTATCCTTGTGCTTTCCTTGCTTGTGACTCAGCACAGACATGTCCTCTGATAACAGACAGCACAGCGCCTTGAAAGGAGCTTTAGCCTGGGCTCTTCCCACTTGGCATGCTGAGGGTGGCATTTGAAAATCAAGGCAATTGCTGAAGGGCCCAGAATTCCCTTGAAATTCTCTTGCTGAAACACTGCAGTTGTTAGCCAGAAGAGTTGCCTCCACGTGAAAGCATCCCATTTTCCCCATTTGCAAGTCAGCTGCCATTAGCCAGGCAGCTGGAGGGCTTAGAGAAGGAAGCATGACAGCTAAGCTTGGAAAGCCGGGCGTTGGCTCTCAGAGCCCCTTGAGCAGAGCGCTTTGCTGCTCCAAAGGTTGAAGAGAGGGCACTGTTAGGAAGATGTGCCATTTCAGCCCTCCTTTGCTTTTCAATCCCAAGGGATTGGCAGCAAGGGGGGACAAGCAGGGCCTGGCCCCTCCTCCTGCCCTGTTGGCAGCTGCAGGTGGCACTGAGGGACACCAGGGCACACGGGAATAACAGCTCTGCCAGGCAGGTGGGGCGCTCTGGGAAGGGGGAGAGCCTTGGGCCTCTGGCAGGCAGCGCAAAGCCATGAACGGGACGGCCCGTCAGGAGCAAACGGCTTCCAAGGCGCCGGGCGGCTTAGGCACAGCGTGACACGGGAGGGAACATTCCAGGCCTCTGCAGCCTTTTGAGTTTGTATTGCAAGTCCTGCTGAAACCAAGGGCTGCAACAGAGAACCTTCGGCTTTCTTCACCATCTTCACCATCCTCATCATTTTGTCCTTCAGCTGGCCAGTGCAGGCTGACAGCTCGCAGCACATCTGCTGAATGCCAGCTTCTTCTTTGCTAGCTTCTCTCTTCTTATGATTCATTTCTCCTTCAAGGGGAATTCTGATCTTCCCTACATCAACAATACTCTTCTCTTATCTAAGCAATGCATCATGAAGGAAGCTTTCTATGCTCTACAGTCCTAACTAAATGAAGCCTCGCCAAGAAAACCTCAAAACATTGCATGTGCTATCTATGGCACAGATCCTCTTCAAAATCAGGCGATGGCCAAAGCTCTAGCCACTGATGATGCGTCCACTTTTCCCCTCTTTGTGCTGGTGTTCACAGGGGTCCCAGGATGAGGGAAAAGAGAGAATCTTGACTCCAAGTTTCAGAAGGTTGATTTATTCTTCCATGACACATATGCTATAAAAATGACATATGAGAAGAATACTCAAAGAAGGAAAGAAAGGATTTCATCGGAAAGGCTTGCAAGAAAAGGGAAAGAATGAAATGATAATAAAATCATGTCACTGACTGGACAACTGGACTGTGATTGGCCATTAATTAGAAACAGCCACACGAGACCAATCAAAGATGCACCTGTTGCATTCCACAGCAGCAGATCATTCTTGTTTACATTTTCGTTCTTGAGGCTTCTCAGGAGAAAAATCCTGGCAGAGGGATGTTTCAGAAAAGATCACGGCGCCGCCTGCTCTCAGCTGGCAGGGCACAAGGGCCTCTTGAGCCGCAGGCATCTCCTCTGCGCTCTACTTGCACTTGCTTTCTCCAGTTAAGGCAAGCAAAGCCGCTTGGCTCAGGATGTTCTTTGGGCTTCTGAAAGGCTCTGGCCACTTAGCTACAGCATGGCAAGGAAGGGAGTCTTACAAGGCTCTGCATATTTTAGAGTTTTATTGTCACTCCAGCTGAAACAAAGTATCCCCTGGCTACTTCTGCCTCTTCAGCATTCTGTCCTGCAGGTGGCCTGCTCAGACTGACAGCTTGGGGCACCTGCAGGCTCCAGTTCTGCTGCAGCCCAGCTCTTCCTCTCACAGCTGACTTCCCATTGTGACAATTTGTTCATTTCTACCTAAAAGATACCTCAGAGCTTCCCTCAATTAACAATCCACTGCTCTAAGCTAAACAACCCTCTTGTATCTAAGCTACCTACGTTCTATAGTCCTTAAAAGTTGCTCCCTACATGTCCTAAAGTTTGAAAAATATTCTTTTTTGGAGAAAAACACAACCGAGCTTTCGATTGAACCTGAAACCTAAGCTAAGCTAAGCTAAGCTAACCTAAACTAATCTAACCTAACCTAACCTAACCTAACCTAACCTTACCTATCCTAACACCTAAAGTGACCCATTTAGAAAACCTACTCCTATTTCCTATCTACAGCCCAGCTCCTCCTCCAACTCAGGGGATGGCTGAAACTCCGGCCGCAGATGACACATGCCCTTCTCCCTCCTCTCATCTGGCGGGGCACGAGGCGCAGGCATCTCCTCCTCAGGCGCAGGCGTCTCCTCTCCAGTCTTCCTGCACTCCCTTGGCTGAGATGATGAGAGCAGCCAAGCTGGAGGCAGGATCGCCTGCGGTCACAAAGGGATGCTGCCCAGAGGAAAAAGGAAACAAAGAAAGGAAGCCTTACTTTCCAGGAAGGCCTGCTGACGGGCTCAAGCAGGACTCCTTGGCTACCAGAAAGACACACAAAGAGCACTGAGAAATAGCAGCGTGTCCGCCTGCGCCTTCCTGTCCTGGCAGCCGTCTGAGCCACGTGGCCCACACTCCTCCTCACGCCTTCCTGCAGGCGTCCTCAGCTGACAGGCCTTTTTGCCCCTTTGCTTTTTCTTACCTGCAGGAGTTCCTGGGCAGACCAGCGCCTGTCCTCGTCAGCCTGCAGGCAGCAGCGGAGGAAGTCACGTAGGAGAGCCGAGTGGTGCCTGGGGTTCTGCAGTTTTGGGGGCCCGTTTCTTTCGATCAGTTCAAAAACCTACAGCACAAGGATGCAAGAGGACACTCGACCTGCTCCTTTGCTAGCCACATCATCAGCTCTATGCACAGAGCCCCCTTTCGAAGCTGCACCTTACCCTGAGACGGGTCTCCCGCTTGTAAGGAGCTTCCCCTTCCACCATTTCCAGCCCCATGATGCCCAGGGACCAGATGTCTACTTTGGGGCCGTAGGCTTCTCCTCTCACCACCTCCGGTGCCATCCAGCTGGGAGTGCCCACGCTGGAGCTGCGCCTGCCGCGCTCAGGGCTGAGCTGGGCACAGAGGCCAAAGTCAGCTGAGGAGAAAAACAAAGCCTGTCAAAGCCAGCTACCACTGGCAAAGCAGCCAAAAGGATTGCCCACTCACAGCCCGGCCAGGCCATGCTGAGTCGAGCTGAGAAAGCGGCTGAGCTCTCCTGCCACGTGCCTGGAGCCAGCGAAAGAAGAAGCCATCGGCCACTTCAACAACACCCTGAGCATTCACGCACCGGCCAAGCGGAGCTCCTGGCCAAGTGGCACTCACCAAAAGGCAGCCCCACAGCACAGGCTGCAAAAGCCGCACCTGCACAGGGATACCCACCCAACTTGACGGATCCATCGGTGCCCACAAGAACATTGCAGCTTTTGATGTCTCTGTGGATGACTTGGCGGCAATGAAGGAAATCAAGTCCTTGCAGGCACTGAGAGAGAAAAAGGAGGGAGGCAAAGTTAACACGCAGCATGTCATTTCATCCTGCCAGAAAGGAAAGAGCCCAACAGGATTGACAGCTTTCCCAGGGAATTGGGAGCCAGGGCACAGCATCATGCTGCTGTCACAAAGAAGAGCTTGCTGCTTCAACACTCTTGGAAGTTTTTGCTACATTTCCAAGCCAAGGCATCTGGGCTTGCAAAAGTTCCACCGGCCATCGGTACAAAGAGCGTCACCTTTGGCTGGGAGGCGGCACGGCAACGATTGTTGGCGAAGCCCAGTGGCAGCAGAGGAGGAAGCGGCGCCTTAGACCTGTGCCAGAATCCGTTGCCACCTCGGCTGCGATGTTATCCTTGGAAGCTGAGGACAGGTCTTTCCCTTAGCTTGAAATTCTGCCACCGCCATGCTGCCTTCCAGTGGTAAGGAATGTAGGACAGACAGACAGGCTGCAGGCAAGCATTGCGAGGCAAAGCTGCCAAGAGGAAACAAGTGAAAGCAAGCCAGTGAGGCAGCACCAGCGCCACAGGTCAGACAGCATAAAAGAGTGCAAGAGCAGAGCCTAAGGAGTGCAGGGACGCCGGCAGGCAGTTCCCTTCCCACGCTCTTGCTTCTCCTCTGTGTCTTGGCGGAAGCAGCAGCAAAAGAAGGCTGAGAGCCAGAAATCGCTGCTCTCCTTAACCTCCAGCTGACAAGCAGCATCCTGGCAGGCCTGGCCAAGCACAAGCGGGATCCCTCACCTCCCGACAGACAGCGCCTATCTGTCCTTCCGCCAGGTACACCGCACAGAGCACATCAAACAAGGTGCCGCCGTCCACAAACTCCATGGCCAGCCAGAGCTGCGCATCCACCAGGTAGCTGGAAGAAGAAAAGCACGGCATGGAAAGAGAGCAATGGGCACAGCTCAGTCACCCGAGGGCCTGAGCACGACTTTTGCCACTGCTCTCCAAGCTACGTGTGCCGCAAGAGACTATTGAACAGCAGGTCAACCTCCTGCCACCCTCTGGAGACGAGCGGAGAAATGGGAAAGAGCTCCGTTCTCTGCCACTGAACAAAGGACATTGTCTCTTCTGGCTTGCACTAGCTAAAGCTGCATTGACGTGACCGTACGCCAACCTGTCTAAGTAGGTGACAATATTGGGATTCCTGTTGTTCCTCATGGCCAGGATTTCGTTGGCAGCCAGCTCCTCGGACATCCCCTCCTCAACGGACATGATCTTGATGGCCACCTGAAAGGACACGGGCGACGGTTGACTTGAGAAGACGCGCCCTGCTCGAGATCACAAGGAGCACGCAGCCAGTGCTTGTGCAATCAGGCAGCCAGCTGTGCCAAAGTGCCTTGTTCCTAGACAGCAGAGCTTAGCAGGAGCACCAAAGCCCATGCCAAATGCATTCTGCACCCTGAGCTTAGACTGTACTTGAGAGGAACAGCCTCTGTGGCAGACATGGAGCGACCAGCCAAAGCTCCAGGCAGGGCTGACAGCAGCGGGGAAAGCGCTGCAGAGCTGCAAAATGCCATGGTGCTGTTGGCACTTTACCTGTTGTCCGCTGCTGGTGTCAAGGGCTTTATAAACAGCTCCAAAGCCCCTAGAAAGAAAACAGCAGCAGAAAAAGGCCATTTATACCTGGCACTGAAAGCAAGCCTAGGCAGGAGATCTCCCCAGGCTGCCTGCATGCCTTCAAAAGGGCCCGGCTGCGGCGTCTCTTTTTTGGCCAACAGCACATCAGCCCGTGAGGCCTCTGCCATGCGGGCTAGGCTGTCCCAGGGAGCACTAGGGTCCGGCATGAAGACCAAGGCCCGCTGGAAATCTCCAAGGCACGCGCCCACTTAGGTCACTTCCAAACCTAAAGGGAACTCTCTCTTTGTGAGGGTGTGCATGCATGGGTGTGTCAAGAAAGTGAGAACAATTAGAGTCAGAACACTGTCTTTGAGAATCTGACATTTCTTGGATGCCGAGGTGCTCTTTCAGGCCATAAAGTTGCCGGAGCAGGGCGTTTTCCAGCTCCTGCTCCTCAGTGCTGCAAGCTAGACATTGGCAGCATCAACTTGTCTTTGAGGAGCCCTTTGCATTGCACTGACTGAGCAGCGCTGGCAGGCGACAGGAGGTCAAGCCAGAGTCTGACCGTGATTGGAGCTTGCCTGACTTCACGCTTGATATTGCAGCAGCCAAAGACCCGGCCCACACTTTTGGGAAATGACCTGACGTCACACTTACCCTCGTCCGAGTTCTTCAAATGCCGTGTATCTGCTCATTGGCTGGCCCACACTCACAATGGTCCCTGAAAGACAAAAGCAGGCCTGCTCACTTGCACGCACAGACGCCGCTCCCCGGCCATCCCAAAGGCAGCCCCACCGCCAGCAGCTGTGGGCCCTTTTGGCTCCCTTGGCTTCCAAGTGCTGAGAGCAGCAAATGGGAGGGCCATCTTCTGCACCTTTCATCGGGTGGCCTTTGCAAGGAGGACTTCATTGCTTTCAAGCACAGCTTGATAAGCCAAAAGGATGAGCCCTTAAGAAGGGGGCCCAAAGAGGTAAGCAAGGGCCTTTGCAGCCTCTGCAGTCACACCCCCCCATCACTGGCAAGGCTTCCTAGAAGCACAAAGTGTCTGAGCCGCAGGAGAAGTAAGAAGGAGAGCCAAAAAGCAGCTGGGGCCAGAGAGCTGCCTGGGGCCTACGCACTTGCTAGGTGCCAGCCTTCTGCTCAAGCAGAAACAATCTCTGCTTTTCTCTTTGGCACAGAAGGCAGCCCAGGCAGAGCCAAGGCAGGTCCAGCCGCCCTCATAGGCAGCAGGAACTCCCTGAGCGCTGCCGTGCTGCCTCAAAGCACAGCAACAGGTTCTGCAGAGGGCCCTGAGGACCTCTGGCACCGGGGGGAACTTCTGGCGCAGCCTACACCCAGACACGCACGCAAGGCACTGCTCTGGCACACAGGAAATACAGCGGACGTACTCAGTGTCTTCAGGCGCTGCTCCTCTCTGCTCTCGGCCTGCGGGGCTGCGCTGCTGGATGAAGTGCCAGCAGCAGGGGGCCAGCCGGCTGCTGCAGGCCATGCTGCTCCGGCGGCACCAGGCTGAATTGCAGAGCGGGTGTTGAGCTGGGACAAGAAAGGATTGCCTGTCAGAAGGGTGGCTGGCACAGATGCCCAGCACAGCGCACGCCACTAGCAGGGCCTTGGAAAGATGCCCTCAGCCACCGCCAGGCCTCTCCAGCTATTGGGCCCTTTCCCATGTCCCCTTCTCAAAGGCAATGGCAAAAGAACAAAGGCTTTTTTGATCCAGCCCCTGGTGGCCGCTTCCATGCTCCATTGTTTCAACTTTTCTGCTAGACACTGGCAACAATGGAGCGATGGGCTTGTGCAGATGCACAAAGAGATCAGAGCACAGCCCCAGAGCCTCCTTGCTTTCTTCCTCCTGTGTTTTCGCGGGCAATGAAATCGCCCCGGAGGTGGCGTGCAACCGTCTGCTCAGAAACCCGGAGCATGTCCCTCCTCTGATCTGTTTCACGGATTTCCCCTCTCCATGTCAGCCTTTAGGCAGCGGCCCTTCGGAGCCGCCTTCCAGCCCTGCCCAGACCCATGCGCCCTTTCCCATGCAGAGCTGAGCAGGATTCTCCTCCCCAAACTCTGCTCGGACCGCCTGCAAGCCCAGCGCAGCCTACATTGTGCCTGAAGCTAATTAGTCCATGCAGAGGGCAGGTCCCTTCCAGGGGCCACTGCCTGCCAAGTACCCCGCCAGGCTGTCAGCTGCCTCTTTGGGCCGCTCTGCCCGCTGACCGCAGGCAGCCTGCACTGCCACCGGCCACAAGGGGCTGACTCCTACCCTGGCAAGAATTGAATGCAGCCTCTTGTCTATTGCCAAGAGACATTCTCGGGCCCTCTCAGCATCCCAGACAAGTGATGCTTGAAGGTCAAAGTTGAGAAGCCATTGGCCAGGCCTCCCTGGCTTGGCTGAAGCAGCACTATGTCACGGCAGGCACACAGCCCCCAGCACCTTAAGCCGCGAGCAACAAGGCCTGCTCCAAGCAAACCTTGAAGCTTGGCACTGCAGCCAAGGCAGGGCCAAGCTCAGCTGCCACTTACCGGCTCTGCACCTTCAGGCTGTGGAGGAACAGCAGCTGGAGGCTTGGTGTTCCTTTGCTCCTCTTCAACCTCGTCCTCAATGACAGAGGGAGCCAGAGGAGTTGCTGAGCCTGCTGCTGAGCCCTGCAGACAGACACAAGTGAGAGAGACGCGCAAGAGCCAATCCCTTGGCAGCTGCTTTCTCTTGGCAAGGGAATGGACCCAGGAGAAGGGCAAATGATACACTTGGATGCAAGTGGCACTCTGAGTCAGGGAAACGCCAGGAAGAGGGCTGGGGTCTTGCTCTGCTGTTCCTTGAAAGGCTCTTCCTTGAAAAATCAGCAAACAGCCAGTGCTCCCTTTGCTACTGCTGATGCCACCAGGCACTTGGCCTTTCTTTCAGCCTGCCACGCTGGCACTCCACTGCACTCTACTGCCAAAGGCCAAGCTGGCAGAAGTGCCGCACAATTCTCCCACGCCAGCAAGGTCAGAGCTTCCTTTGCCACTCACCAAAGGACAGGCTTGTCTCCATCCACGTGTCAGGTGACCTGCAGGGAGCGAGGGAAAAGTGGTGGCTTCTCCATGGCCATTTTCTTCCCAAATAACCTGGGTCAGGTTATTTGGCAAGAAAAGAGCAGAGCCAAGCAAAAGCCAGGTGATGCCAGCCCCAGGATGAACCTTTACTTACGAGTCAGCTGGGTCACGTAGAAGACAGAATAAGCCACAGAAAAGACGGTGCAAACCGCGGCACAGACTTGCCCGATCATTTTGGCAGCGCTGTGCGGGTTTGCACACTGAATGCCACCCAAGGGAGATGGAAGAGTCCTCTCGGGGTGCAGGCCGTCTTCTGGGAACTCCTTGATCGCAAGGATCCTGCTGCAGGGAGCGAGCGGAAGAGCTGCTCTGCACAAGCAGGCCTTGCGCGCCCCGGGACAACGCTGCGCTGACAGCACTGTGACATGGCGCCGCTCCCTTGACCTCACAATAGCAGCTGCCCTGGCTTTGTTGTGCCCAGCAAGCCCACCCTCTCTAGAGCCGAGGCAAAAGGAAGGCCTGGCAAGTTCTCCTCAGTCATAAAGCAGCAGCAATTGACCTCACAGTCTATAGGGCAGTGCTCAAGGCATCCCAGGAGAGCCCAGAACAATGAGCCAGCCCTCCTAGCGTCCAAGAAATCCAAGCAAACATGACTTTTGGTCCCAAAAGCTTGGACTAAAAGCAAGTGTGCTTCTTCTAGGTGGCATCTTACTTGGTTCTGAAACGCCTCACTTCTTCCATGCCATTTAGGGGGCAAAAGAAGCCAAGAGAATAAATGGCCAGGAGCATTGTAGGCTGCAGCTGCTTCTCGAGCACGTGGGTGCATGCTGACCTTTGCTCTGACTGGGTTTGGAGGCCGACGTCCCATTGTGGCAGCTGGCTTAGCTCTTGACGCAAAGCTCCTCTCGTCCCGCTTGCCGTTTCTCAGGCAACTGAAAGTCTCAGCGCGTCCGGAAGAGCTGTGCGCTGCGTCTTGGCTTGCCACACTTGTGTTGTGTCGGAGCTCTGGCAGCGGCCTGCGGCCCACTGCCCTGCAATGGCCTGCAGATGTCGAGCCCGAAGAAGGCCCCTTTGGAACAGGCCAAAGCTGCAGTGGGAGGGATGTTGGCCCCAGCTCCATGCTCCCTGTAAGATTCCTTGCAGAGATTTGGGCAGCCACATCCCAGTACAAATGAGATGCAGTCATTTCCTTCTCTGTCAAAATCTTGAGGCAGACCCAGGAGGCATCTTGAAAGTGGAACCAAGTACTGGGTGGGAGGGGGCAAAAAGTGCACGCGGCTCCTCTGCAAATCAACTCTGTTCACCCGTGGAATCATGATGCATGGCTTAGCTCCCTATCCTTGTGCTTTCCTTGCTTGTGACTCAGCACAGACATGTCCTCTGATAACAGACAGCACAGCGCCTTGAAAGGAGCTTTAGCCTGGGCTCTTCCCACTTGGCATGCTGAGGGTGGCATTTGAAAATCAAGGCAATTGCTGAAGGGCCCAGAATTCCCTTGAAATTCTCTTGCTGAAACACTGCAGTTGTTAGCCAGAAGAGTTGCCTCCACGTGAAAGCATCCCATTTTCCCCATTTGCAAGTCAGCTGCCATTAGCCAGGCAGCTGGAGGGCTTAGAGAAGGAAGCATGACAGCTAAGCTTGGAAAGCCGGGCGTTGGCTCTCAGAGCCCCTTGAGCAGAGCGCTTTGCTGCTCCAAAGGTTGAAGAGAGGGCACTGTTAGGAAGATGTGCCATTTCAGCCCTCCTTTGCTTTTCAATCCCAAGGGATTGGCAGCAAGGGGGGACAAGCAGGGCCTGGCCCCTCCTCCTGCCCTGTTGGCAGCTGCAGGTGGCACTGAGGGACACCAGGGCACACGGGAATAACAGCTCTGCCAGGCAGGTGGGGCGCTCTGGGAAGGGGGAGAGCCTTGGGCCTCTGGCAGGCAGCGCAAAGCCATGAACGGGACGGCCCGTCAGGAGCAAACGGCTTCCAAGGCGCCGGGCGGCTTAGGCACAGCGTGACACGGGAGGGAACATTCCAGGCCTCTGCAGCCTTTTGAGTTTGTATTGCAAGTCCTGCTGAAACCAAGGGCTGCAACAGAGAACCTTCGGCTTTCTTCACCATCTTCACCATCCTCATCATTTTGTCCTTCAGCTGGCCAGTGCAGGCTGACAGCTCGCAGCACATCTGCTGAATGCCAGCTTCTTCTTTGCTAGCTTCTCTCTTCTTATGATTCATTTCTCCTTCAAGGGGAATTCTGATCTTCCCTACATCAACAATACTCTTCTCTTATCTAAGCAATGCATCATGAAGGAAGCTTTCTATGCTCTACAGTCCTAACTAAATGAAGCCTCGCCAAGAAAACCTCAAAACATTGCATGTGCTATCTATGGCACAGATCCTCTTCAAAATCAGGCGATGGCCAAAGCTCTAGCCACTGATGATGCGTCCACTTTTCCCCTCTTTGTGCTGGTGTTCACAGGGGTCCCAGGATGAGGGAAAAGAGAGAATCTTGACTCCAAGTTTCAGAAGGTTGATTTATTCTTCCATGACACATATGCTATAAAAATGACATATGAGAAGAATACTCAAAGAAGGAAAGAAAGGATTTCATCGGAAAGGCTTGCAAGAAAAGGGAAAGAATGAAATGATAATAAAATCATGTCACTGACTGGACAACTGGACTGTGATTGGCCATTAATTAGAAACAGCCACACGAGACCAATCAAAGATGCACCTGTTGCATTCCACAGCAGCAGATCATTCTTGTTTACATTTTCGTTCTTGAGGCTTCTCAGGAGAAAAATCCTGGCAGAGGGATGTTTCAGAAAAGATCACGGCGCCGCCTGCTCTCAGCTGGCAGGGCACAAGGGCCTCTTGAGCCGCAGGCATCTCCTCTGCGCTCTACTTGCACTTGCTTTCTCCAGTTAAGGCAAGCAAAGCCGCTTGGCTCAGGATGTTCTTTGGGCTTCTGAAAGGCTCTGGCCACTTAGCTACAGCATGGCAAGGAAGGGAGTCTTACAAGGCTCTGCATATTTTAGAGTTTTATTGTCACTCCAGCTGAAACAAAGTATCCCCTGGCTACTTCTGCCTCTTCAGCATTCTGTCCTGCAGGTGGCCTGCTCAGACTGACAGCTTGGGGCACCTGCAGGCTCCAGTTCTGCTGCAGCCCAGCTCTTCCTCTCACAGCTGACTTCCCATTGTGACAATTTGTTCATTTCTACCTAAAAGATACCTCAGAGCTTCCCTCAATTAACAATCCACTGCTCTAAGCTAAACAACCCTCTTGTATCTAAGCTACCTACGTTCTATAGTCCTTAAAAGTTGCTCCCTACATGTCCTAAAGTTTGAAAAATATTCTTTTTTGGAGAAAAACACAACCGAGCTTTCGATTGAACCTGAAACCTAAGCTAAGCTAAGCTAAGCTAACCTAAACTAATCTAACCTAACCTAACCTAACCTAACCTAACCTAACCTTACCTATCCTAACACCTAAAGTGACCCATTTAGAAAACCTACTCCTATTTCCTATCTACAGCCCAGCTCCTCCTCCAACTCAGGGGATGGCTGAAACTCCGGCCGCAGATGACACATGCCCTTCTCCCTCCTCTCAGCTGGCGGGGCACGAGGCGCAGGCATCTCCTCCTCAGGCGCAGGCGTCTCCTCTCCAGTCTTCCTGCACTCCCTTGGCTGAGATGATGAGAGCAGCCAAGCTGGAGGCAGGATCGCCTGCGGTCACAAAGGGATGCTGCCCAGAGGAAAAAGGAAACAAAGAAAGGAAGCCTTACTTTCCAGGAAGGCCTGCTGACGGGCTCAAGCAGGACTCCTTGGCTACCAGAAAGACACACAAAGAGCACTGAGAAATAGCAGCGTGTCCGCCTGCGCCTTCCTGTCCTGGCAGCCGTCTGAGCCACGTGGCCCACACTCCTCCTCACGCCTTCCTGCAGGCGTCCTCAGCTGACAGGCCTTTTTGCCCCTTTGCTTTTTCTTACCTGCAGGAGTTCCTGGGCAGACCAGCGCCTGTCCTCGTCAGCCTGCAGGCAGCAGCGGAGGAAGTCGCGTAGGAGAGCCGAGTGGTGCCTGGGGTTCTGCAGTTTTGGGGGCCCGTTTCTTTCGATCAGTTCAAAAACCTACAGCACAAGGATGCAAGAGGACACTCGACCTGCTCCTTTGCTAGCCACATCATCAGCTCTATGCACAGAGCCCCCTTTCGAAGCTGCACCTTACCCTGAGACGGGTCTCCCGCTTGTAAGGAGCTTCCCCTTCCACCATTTCCAGCCCCATGATGCCCAGGGACCAGATGTCTACTTTGGGGCCGTAGGCTTCTCCTCTCACCACCTCCGGTGCCATCCAGCTGGGAGTGCCCACGCTGGAGCTGCGCCTGCCGCGCTCAGGGCTGAGCTGGGCACAGAGGCCAAAGTCAGCTGAGGAGAAAAACAAAGCCTGTCAAAGCCAGCTACCACTGGCAAAGCAGCCAAAAGGATTGCCCACTCACAGCCCGGCCAGGCCATGCTGAGTCGAGCTGAGAAAGCGGCTGAGCTCTCCTGCCACGTGCCTGGAGCCAGCGAAAGAAGAAGCCATCGGCCACTTCAACAACACCCTGAGCATTCACGCACCGGCCAAGCGGAGCTCCTGGCCAAGTGGCACTCACCAAAAGGCAGCCCCACAGCACAGGCTGCAAAAGCCGCACCTGCACAGGGATACCCACCCAACTTGACGGATCCATCGGTGCCCACAAGAACATTGCAGCTTTTGATGTCTCTGTGGATGACTTGGCGGCAATGAAGGAAATCAAGTCCTTGCAGGCACTGAGAGAGAAAAAGGAGGGAGGCAAAGTTAACACGCAGCATGTCATTTCATCCTGCCAGAAAGGAAAGAGCCCAACAGGATTGACAGCTTTCCCAGGGAATTGGGAGCCAGGGCACAGCATCATGCTGCTGTCACAAAGAAGAGCTTGCTGCTTCAACACTCTTGGAAGTTTTTGCTACATTTCCAAGCCAAGGCATCTGGGCTTGCAAAAGTTCCACCGGCCATCGGTACAAAGAGCGTCACCTTTGGCTGGGAGGCGGCACGGCAACGATTGTTGGCGAAGCCCAGTGGCAGCAGAGGAGGAAGCGGCGCCTTAGACCTGTGCCAGAATCCGTTGCCACCTCGGCTGCGATGTTATCCTTGGAAGCTGAGGACAGGTCTTTCCCTTAGCTTGAAATTCTGCCACCGCCATGCTGCCTTCCAGTGGTAAGGAATGTAGGACAGACAGACAGGCTGCAGGCAAGCATTGCGAGGCAAAGCTGCCAAGAGGAAACAAGTGAAAGCAAGCCAGTGAGGCAGCACCAGCGCCACAGGTCAGACAGCATAAAAGAGTGCAAGAGCAGAGCCTAAGGAGTGCAGGGACGCCGGCAGGCAGTTCCCTTCCCACGCTCTTGCTTCTCCTCTGTGTCTTGGCGGAAGCAGCAGCAAAAGAAGGCTGAGAGCCAGAAATCGCTGCTCTCCTTAACCTCCAGCTGACAAGCAGCATCCTGGCAGGCCTGGCCAAGCACAAGCGGGATCCCTCACCTCCCGACAGACAGCGCCTATCTGTCCTTCCGCCAGGTACACCGCACAGAGCACATCAAACAAGGTGCCGCCGTCCACAAACTCCATGGCCAGCCAGAGCTGCGCATCCACCAGGTAGCTGGAAGAAGAAAAGCACGGCATGGAAAGAGAGCAATGGGCACAGCTCAGTCACCCGAGGGCCTGAGCACGACTTTTGCCACTGCTCTCCAAGCTACGTGTGCCGCAAGAGACTATTGAACAGCAGGTCAACCTCCTGCCACCCTCTGGAGACGAGCGGAGAAATGGGAAAGAGCTCCGTTCTCTGCCACTGAACAAAGGACATTGTCTCTTCTGGCTTGCACTAGCTAAAGCTGCATTGACGTGACCGTACGCCAACCTGTCTAAGTAGGTGACAATATTGGGATTCCTGTTGTTCCTCATGGCCAGGATTTCGTTGGCAGCCAGCTCCTCGGACATCCCCTCCTCAACGGACATGATCTTGATGGCCACCTGAAAGGACACGGGCGACGGTTGACTTGAGAAGACGCGCCCTGCTCGAGATCACAAGGAGCACGCAGCCAGTGCTTGTGCAATCAGGCAGCCAAAGTGCCTTGTTCCTAGACAGCAGAGCTTAGCAGGAGCACCAAAGCCCATGCCAAATGCATTCTGCACCCTGAGCTTAGACTGTACTTGAGAGGAACAGCCTCTGTGGCAGACATGGAGCGACCAGCCAAAGCTCCAGGCAGGGCTGACAGCAGCGGGGAAAGCGCTGCAGAGCTGCAAAATGCCATGGTGCTGTTGGCACTTTACCTGTTGTCCGCTGCTGGTGTCAAGGGCTTTATAAACAGCTCCAAAGCCCCTAGAAAGAAAACAGCAGCAGAAAAAGGCCATTTATACCTGGCACTGAAAGCAAGCCTAGGCAGGAGATCTCCCCAGGCTGCCTGCATGCCTTCAAAAGGGCCCGGCTGCGGCGTCTCTTTTTTGGCCAACAGCACATCAGCCCGTGAGGCCTCTGCCATGCGGGCTAGGCTGTCCCAGGGAGCACTAGGGTCCGGCATGAAGACCAAGGCCCGCTGGAAATCTCCAAGGCACGCGCCCACTTAGGTCACTTCCAAACCTAAAGGGAACTCTCTCTTTGTGAGGGTGTGCATGCATGGGTGTGTCAAGAAAGTGAGAACAATTAGAGTCAGAACACTGTCTTTGAGAATCTGACATTTCTTGGATGCCGAGGTGCTCTTTCAGGCCATAAAGTTGCCGGAGCAGGGCGTTTTCCAGCTCCTGCTCCTCAGTGCTGCAAGCTAGACATTGGCAGCATCAACTTGTCTTTGAGGAGCCCTTTGCATTGCACTGACTGAGCAGCGCTGGCAGGCGACAGGAGGTCAAGCCAGAGTCTGACCGTGATTGGAGCTTGCCTGACTTCACGCTTGATATTGCAGCAGCCAAAGACCCGGCCCACACTTTTGGGAAATGACCTGACGTCACACTTACCCTCGTCCGAGTTCTTCAAATGCCGTGTATCTGCTCATTGGCTGGCCCACACTCACAATGGTCCCTGAAAGACAAAAGCAGGCCTGCTCACTTGCATGCACAGACGCCGCTCCCCGGCCATCCCAAAGGCAGCCCCACCGCCAGCAGCTGTGGGCCCTTTTGGCTCCCTTGGCTTCCAAGTGCTGAGAGCAGCAAATGGGAGGGCCATCTTCTGCACCTTTCATCGGGTGGCCTTTGCAAGGAGGACTTCATTGCTTTCAAGCACAGCTTGATAAGCCAAAAGGATGAGCCCTTAAGAAGGGGGCCCAAAGAGGTAAGCAAGGGCCTTTGCAGCCTCTGCAGTCACACCCCCCCATCACTGGCAAGGCTTCCTAGAAGCACAAAGTGTCTGAGCCGCAGGAGAAGTAAGAAGGAGAGCCAAAAAGCAGCTGGGGCCAGAGAGCTGCCTGGGGCCTACGCACTTGCTAGGTGCCAGCCTTCTGCTCAAGCAGAAACAATCTCTGCTTTTCTCTTTGGCACAGAAGGCAGCCCAGGCAGAGCCAAGGCAGGTCCAGCCGCCCTCATAGGCAGCAGGAACTCCCTGAGCGCTGCCGCGCTGCCTCAAAGCACAGCAACAGGTTCTGCAGAGGGCCCTGAGGGCCTCTGGCACCGGGGGGAACTTCTGGCGCAGCCTACACCCAGACACGCACGCAAGGCACTGCTCTGGCACACAGGAAATACAGCGGACGTACTCAGTGTCTTCAGGCGCTGCTCCTCTCTGCTCTCGGCCTGCGGGGCTGCGCTGCTGGATGAAGTGCCAGCAGCGGGGGGCCAGCCGGCTGCTGCAGGCCATGCTGCTCCGGCGGCACCAGGCTGAATTGCAGAGCAGGTGTTGAGCTGGGACAAGAAAGGATTGCCCGTCAGAAGGGTGGCTGGCACAGATGCCCAGCACAGCGCACGCCACTAGCAGGGCCTTGGAAAGATGCCCTCAGCCACCGCCAGGCCTCTCCAGCTATTGGGCCCTTTCCCATGTCCCCTTCTCAAAGGCAATGGCAAAAGAACAAAGGCTTTTTTGATCCAGCCCCTGGTGGCCGCTTCCATGCTCCATTGTTTCAACTTTTCTGCTAGACACTGGCAACAATGGAGCGATGGGCTTGTGCAGATGCACAAAGAGATCAGAGCACAGCCCCAGAGCCTCCTTGCTTTCTTCCTCCTGTGTTTTCGGGGGCAATGAAATCGCCCCGGAGGTGGCGTGCAACCGTCTGCTCAGAAACCCGGAGCATGTCCCTCCTCTGATCTGTTTCACGGATTTCCCCTCTCCATGTCAGCCTTTAGGCAGCGGCCCTTCGGAGCCGCCTTCCAGCCCTGCCCAGACCCATGCGCCCTTTCCCATGCAGAGCTGAGCAGGATTCTCCTCCCCAAACTCTGCTCGGACCGCCTGGAAGCCCAGCGCAGCCTACATTGTGCCTGAAGCTAATTAGTCCATGCAGAGGGCAGGTCCCTTCCAGGGGCCACTGCCTGCCAAGTACCCCGCCAGGCTGTCAGCTGCCTCTTTGGGCCGCTCTGCCCGCTGACCGCAGGCAGCCTGCACTGCCACCGGCCACAAGGGGCTGACTCCTACCCTGGCAAGAATTGAATGCAGCCTCTTGTCTATTGCCAAGAGACATTCTCGGGCCCTCTCAGCATCCCAGACAAGTGATGCTTGAAGGTCAAAGTTGAGAAGCCATTGGCCAGGCCTCCCTGGCTTGGCTGAAGCAGCACTATGTCACGGCAGGCACACAGCCCCCAGCACCTTAAGCCGCGAGCAACAAGGCCTGCTCCAAGCAAACCTTGAAGCTTGGCACTGCAGCCAAGGCAGGGCCAAGCTCAGCTGCCACTTACCGGCTCTGCACCTTCAGGCTGTGGAGGAACAGCAGCTGGAGGCTTGGTGTTCCTTTGCTCCTCTTCAACCTCGTCCTCAATGACAGAGGGAGCCAGAGGAGTTGCTGAGCCTGCTGCTGAGCCCTGCAGACAGACACAAGTGAGAGAGACGCGCAAGAGCCAATCCCTTGGCAGCTGCTTTCTCTTGGCAAGGGAATGGACCCAGGAGAAGGGCAAATGATACACTTGGATGCAAGTGGCACTCTGAGTCAGGGAAACGCCAGGAAGAGGGCTGGGGTCTTGCTCTGCTGTTCCTTGAAAGGCTCTTCCTTGGAAAATCAGCAAACAGCCAGTGCTCCCTTTGCTACTGCTGATGCCACCAGGCACTTGGCCTTTCTTTCAGCCTGCCACGCTGGCACTCCACTGCACTCTACTGCCAAAGGCCAAGCTGGCAGAAGTGCCGCACAATTCTCCCACGCCAGCAAGGTCAGAGCTTCCTTTGCCACTCACCAAAGGACAGGCTTGTCTCCATCCACGTGTCAGGTGACCTGCAGGGAGCGAGGGAAAAGTGGTGGCTTCTCCATGGCCATTTTCTTCCCAAATAACCTGGGTCAGGTTATTTGGCAAGAAAAGAGCAGAGCCAAGCAAAAGCCAGGTGATGCCAGCCCCAGGATGAACCTTTACTTACGAGTCAGCTGGGTCACGTAGAAGACAGAATAAGCCACAGAAAAGACGGTGCAAACCGCGGCACAGACTTGCCCGATCATTTTGGCAGCGCTGTGCGGGTTTGCACACTGAATGCCACCCAAGGGAGATGGAAGAGTCCTCTTGGGGTGCAGGCCGTCTTCTGGGAACTCCTTGATCGCAAGGATCCTGCTGCAGGGAGCGAGCGGAAGAGCTGCTCTGCACAAGCAGGCCTTGCGCGCCCCGGGACAACGCTGCGCTGACAGCACTGTGACGTGGCGCCGCTCCCTTGACCTCACAATAGCAGCTGCCCTGGCTTTGTTGTGCCCAGCAAGCCCACCCTCTCTAGAGCCGAGGCAAAAGGAAGGCCTGGCAAGTTCTCCTCAGTCATAAAGCAGCAGCAATTGACCTCACAGTCTATAGGGCAGTGCTCAAGGCATCCCAGGAGAGCCCAGAACAATGAGCCAGCCCTCCTAGCGTCCAAGAAATCCAAGCAAACATGACTTTTGGTCCCAAAAGCTTGGACTAAAAGCAAGTGTGCTTCTTCTAGGTGGCATCTTACTTGGTTCTGAAACGCCTCACTTCTTCCATGCCATTTAGGGGGCAAAAGAAGCCAAGAGAATAAATGGCCAGGAGCATTGTAGGCTGCAGCTGCTTCTCGAGCACGTGGGTGCATGCTGACCTTTGCTCTGACTGGGTTTGGAGGCCGACGTCCCATTGTGGCAGCTGGCTTAGCTCTTGACGCAAAGCTCCTCTCGTCCCGCTTGCCGTTTCTCAGGCAACTGAAAGTCTCAGCGCGTCCGGAAGAGCTGTGCGCTGCGTCTTGGCTTGCCACACTTGTGTTGTGTCGGAGCTCTGGCAGCGGCCTGCGGCCCACTGCCCTGCAATGGCCTGCAGATGTCGAGCCCGAAGAAGGCCCCTTTGGAACAGGCCAAAGCTGCAGTGGGAGGGATGTTGGCCCCAGCTCCATGCTCCCTGTAAGATTCCTTGCAGAGATTTGGGCAGCCACATCCCAGTACAAATGAGATGCAGTCATTTCCTTCTCTGTCAAAATCTTGAGGCAGACCCAGGAGGCATCTTGAAAGTGGAACCAAGTACTGGGTGGGAGGGGGCAAAAAGTGCACGCGGCTCCTCTGCAAATCAACTCTGTTCACCCGTGGAATCATGATGCATGGCTTAGCTCCCTATCCTTGTGCTTTCCTTGCTTGTGACTCAGCACAGACATGTCCTCTGATAACAGACAGCACAGCGCCTTGAAAGGAGCTTTAGCCTGGGCTCTTCCCACTTGGCATGCTGAGGGTGGCATTTGAAAATCAAGGCAATTGCTGAAGGGCCCAGAATTCCCTTGAAATTCTCTTGCTGAAACACTGCAGTTGTTAGCCAGAAGAGTTGCCTCCACGTGAAAGCATCCCATTTTCCCCATTTGCAAGTCAGCTGCCATTAGCCAGGCAGCTGGAGGGCTTAGAGAAGGAAGCATGACAGCTAAGCTTGGAAAGCCGGGCGTTGGCTCTCAGAGCCCCTTGAGCAGAGCGCTTTGCTGCTCCAAAGGTTGAAGAGAGGGCACTGTTAGGAAGATGTGCCATTTCAGCCCTCCTTTGCTTTTCAATCCCAAGGGATTGGCAGCAAGGGGGGACAAGCAGGGCCTGGCCCCTCCTCCTGCCCTGTTGGCAGCTGCAGGTGGCACTGAGGGACACCAGGGCACACGGGAATAACAGCTCTGCCAGGCAGGTGGGGCGCTCTGGGAAGGGGGAGAGCCTTGGGCCTCTGGCAGGCAGCGCAAAGCCATGAACGGGACGGCCCGTCAGGAGCAAACGGCTTCCAAGGCGCCGGGCGGCTTAGGCACAGCGTGACATGGGAGGGAACATTCCAGGCCTCTGCAGCCTTTTGAGTTTGTATTGCAAGTCCTGCTGAAACCAAGGGCTGCAACAGAGAACCTTCGGCTTTCTTCACCATCTTCACCATCCTCATCATTTTGTCCTTCAGCTGGCCAGTGCAGGCTGACAGCTCGCAGCACATCTGCTGAATGCCAGCTTCTTCTTTGCTAGCTTCTCTCTTCTTATGATTCATTTCTCCTTCAAGGGGAATTCTGATCTTCCCTACATCAACAATACTCTTCTCTTATCTAAGCAATGCATCATGAAGGAAGCTTTCTATGCTCTACAGTCCTAACTAAATGAAGCCTCGCCAAGAAAACCTCAAAACATTGCATGTGCTATCTATGGCACAGATCCTCTTCAAAATCAGGCGATGGCCAAAGCTCTAGCCACTGATGATGCGTCCACTTTTCCCCTCTTTGTGCTGGTGTTCACAGGGGTCCCAGGATGAGGGAAAAGAGAGAATCTTGACTCCAAGTTTCAGAAGGTTGATTTATTCTTCCATGACACATATGCTATAAAAATGACATATGAGAAGAATACTAAAAGAAGGAAAGAAAGGATTTCATCTGAAAGGCTTGCAAGAAAAGGGAAAGAATGAAATGATAATAAAATCATGTCACTGACTGGACAACTGGACTGTGATTGGCCATTAATTAGAAACAGCCACACGAGACCAATCAAAGATGCACCTGTTGCATTCCACAGCAGCAGATCATTCTTGTTTACATTTTCGTTCTTGAGGCTTCTCAGGAGAAAAATCCTGGCAGAGGGATGTTTCAGAAAAGATCACGGCGCCACCTGCTCTCAGCTGGCAGGGCACAAGGGCCTCTTGAGCCGCAGGCATCTCCTCTGCGCTCTACTTGCACTTGCTTTCTCCAGTTAAGGCAAGCAAAGCCGCTTGGCTCAGGATGTTCTTTGGGCTTCTGAAAGGCTCTGGCCACTTAGCTACAGCATGGCAAGGAAGGGAGTCTTACAAGGCTCTGCATATTTTAGAGTTTTATTGTCACTCCAGCTGAAACAAAGTATCCCCTGGCTACTTCTGCCTCTTCAGCATTCTGTCCTGCAGGTGGCCTGCTCAGACTGACAGCTTGGGGCACCTGCAGGCTCCAGTTCTGCTGCAGCCCAGCTCTTCCTCTCACAGCTGACTTCCCATTGTGACAATTTGTTCATTTCTACCTCAAAGATACCTCAGAGCTTCCCTCAATTAACAATCCACTGCTCTAAGCTAAACAACCCTCTTGTATCTAAGCTACCTACGTTCTATAGTCCTTAAAAGTTGCTCCCTACATGTCCTAAAGTTTGAAAAATATTCTTTTTTGGAGAAAAACACAACCGAGCTTTCGATTGAACCTGAAACCTAAGCTAAGCTAAGCTAAGCTAACCTAAACTAATCTAACCTAACCTAACCTAACCTAACCTAACCTAACCTAACCTTACCTATCCTAACACCTAAAGTGACCCATTTAGAAAACCTACTCCTATTTCCTATCTACAGCCCAGCTCCTCCTCCAACTCAGGGGATGGCTGAAACTCCGGCCGCAGATGACACATGCCCTTCTCCCTCCTCTCATCTGGCGGGGCACGAGGCGCAGGCATCTCCTCCTCAGGCGCAGGCGTCTCCTCTCCAGTCTTCCTGCACTCCCTTGGCTGAGATGATGAGAGCAGCCAAGCTGGAGGCAGGATCGCCTGCGGTCACAAAGGGATGCTGCCCAGAGGAAAAAGGAAACAAAGAAAGGAAGCCTTACTTTCCAGGAAGGCCTGCTGACGGGCTCAAGCAGGACTCCTTGGCTACCAGAAAGACACACAAAGAGCACTGAGAAATAGCAGCGTGTCCGCCTGCGCCTTCCTGTCCTGGCAGCCGTCTGAGCCACGTGGCCCACACTCCTCCTCACGCCTTCCTGCAGGCGTCCTCAGCTGACAGGCCTTTTTGCCCCTTTGCTTTTTCTTACCTGCAGGAGTTCCTGGGCAGACCAGCGCCTGTCCTCGTCAGCCTGCAGGCAGCAGCGGAGGAAGTCACGTAGGAGAGCCGAGTGGTGCCTGGGGTTCTGCAGTTTTGGGGGCCCGTTTCTTTCGATCAGTTCAAAAACCTACAGCACAAGGATGCAAGAGGACACTCGACCTGCTCCTTTGCTAGCCACATCATCAGCTCTATGCACAGAGCCCCCTTTCGAAGCTGCACCTTACCCTGAGACGGGTCTCCCGCTTGTAAGGAGCTTCCCCTTCCACCATTTCCAGCCCCATGATGCCCAGGGACCAGATGTCTACTTTGGGGCCGTAGGCTTCTCCTCTCACCACCTCTGGTGCCATCCAGCTGGGAGTGCCCACGCTGGAGCTGCGCCTGCCGCGCTCAGGGCTGAGCTGGGCACAGAGGCCAAAGTCAGCTGAGGAGAAAAACAAAGCCTGTCAAAGCCAGCTACCACTGGCAAAGCAGCCAAAAGGATTGCCCGCTCACAGCCCGGCCAGGCCATGCTGAGTCGAGCTGAGAAAGCGGCTGAGCTCTCCTGCCACGTGCCTGGAGCCAGCGAAAGAAGAAGCCATCGGCCACTTCAACAACACCCTGAGCATTCACGCACCGGCCAAGCGGAGCTCCTGGCCAAGTGGCACTCACCAAAAGGCAGCCCCACAGCACAGGCTGCAAAAGCCGCACCTGCACAGGGATACCCACCCAACTTGACGGATCCATCGGTGCCCACAAGAACATTGCAGCTTTTGATGTCTCTGTGGATGACTTGGCGGCAATGAAGGAAATCAAGTCCTTGCAGGCACTGAGAGAGAAAAAGGAGGGAGGCAAAGTTAACACGCAGCATGTCATTTCATCCTGCCAGAAAGGAAAGAGCCCAACAGGATTGACAGCTTTCCCAGGGAATTGGGAGCCAGGGCACAGCATCATGCTGCTGTCACAAAGAAGAGCTTGCTGCTTCAACACTCTTGGAAGTTTTTGCTACATTTCCAAGCCAAGGCATCTGGGCTTGCAAAAGTTCCACCGGCCATCGGTACAAAGAGCGTCACCTTTGGCTGGGAGGCGGCACGGCAACGATTGTTGGCGAAGCCCAGTGGCAGCAGAGGAGGAAGCGGCGCCTTAGACCTGTGCCAGAATCCGTTGCCACCTCGGCTGCGATGTTATCCTTGGAAGCTGAGGACAGGTCTTTCCCTTAGCTTGAAATTCTGCCACCGCCATGCTGCCTTCCAGTGGTAAGGAATGTAGGACAGACAGACAGGCTGCAGGCAAGCATTGCGAGGCAAAGCTGCCAAGAGGAAACAAGTGAAAGCAAGCCAGTGAGGCAGCACCAGCGCCACAGGTCAGACAGCATAAAAGAGTGCAAGAGCAGAGCCTAAGGAGTGCAGGGACGCCGGCAGGCAGTTCCCTTCCCACGCTCTTGCTTCTCCTCTGTGTCTTGGCGGAAGCAGCAGCAAAAGAAGGCTGAGAGCCAGAAATCGCTGCTCTCCTTAACCTCCAGCTGACAAGCAGCATCCTGGCAGGCCTGGCCAAGCACAAGCGGGATCCCTCACCTCCCGACAGACAGCGCCTATCTGTCCTTCCGCCAGGTACACCGCACAGAGCACATCAAACAAGGTGCCGCCGTCCACAAACTCCATGGCCAGCCAGAGCTGCGCATCCACCAGGTAGCTGGAAGAAGAAAAGCACGGCATGGAAAGAGAGCAATGGGCACAGCTCAGTCACCCGAGGGCCTGAGCACGACTTTTGCCACTGCTCTCCAAGCTACGTGTGCCGCAAGAGACTATTGAACAGCAGGTCAACCTCCTGCCACCCTCTGGAGACGAGCGGAGAAATGGGAAAGAGCTCCGTTCTCTGCCACTGACCAAAGGACATTGTCTCTTCTGGCTTGCACTAGCTAAAGCTGCATTGACGTGACCGTACGCCAACCTGTCTAAGTAGGTGACAATATTGGGATTCCTGTTGTTCCTCATGGCCAGGATTTCGTTGGCAGCCAGCTCCTCGGACATCCCCTCCTCAACGGACATGATCTTGATGGCCACCTGAAAGGACACGGGCGACGGTTGACTTGAGAAGACGCGCCCTGCTCGAGATCACAAGGAGCACGCAGCCAGTGCTTGTGCAATCAGGCAGCCAGCTGTGCCAAAGTGCCTTGTTCCTAGACAGCAGAGCTTAGCAGGAGCACCAAAGCCCATGCCAAATGCATTCTGCACCCTGAGCTTAGACTGTACTTGAGAGGAACAGCCTCTGTGGCAGACATGGAGCGACCAGCCAAAGCTCCAGGCAGGGCTGACAGCAGCGGGGAAAGCGCTGCAGAGCTGCAAAATGCCATGGTGCTGTTGGCACTTTACCTGTTGTCCGCTGCTGGTGTCAAGGGCTTTATAAACAGCTCCGAAGCCCCTAGAAAGAAAACAGCAGCAGAAAAAGGCCATTTATACCTGGCACTGAAAGCAAGCCTAGGCAGGAGATCTCCCCAGGCTGCCTGCATGCCTTCAAAAGGGCCCGGCTGCGGCGTCTCTTTTTTGGCCAACAGCACATCAGCCCGTGAGGCCTCTGCCATGCGGGCTAGGCTGTCCCAGGGAGCACTAGGGTCCGGCATGAAGACCAAGGCCCGCTGGAAATCCCCAAGGCACGCGCCCACTTAGGTCACTTCCAAACCTAAAGGGAACTCTCTCTTTGTGAGGGTGTGCATGCATGGGTGTGTCAAGAAAGTGAGAACAATTAGAGTCAGAACACTGTCTTTGAGAATCTGACATTTCTTGGATGCCGAGGTGCTCTTTCAGGCCATAAAGTTGCCGGGGCAGGGCGTTTTCCAGCTCCTGCTCCTCAGCGCTGCAAGCTAGACATTGCCAGCATCAACTTGTCTTTGAGGAGCCCTTTGCATTGCACTGACTGAGCAGCGCTGGCAGGCGACAGGAGGTCAAGCCAGAGTCTGACCGTGATTGGAGCTTGCCTGACTTCACGCTTGATATTGCAGCAGCCAAAGACCCTGCCCACACTTTTGGGAAATGACCTGACGTCACACTTACCCTCGTCCGAGTTCTTCAAACGCCGTGTATCTGCTCATTGGCTGGCCCACACTCACAATGCTCCCTGAAAGACAAAAGCAGGCCTGCTCACTTGCATGCCCAGACGCCGCTCCCCAGCCATCCCAAAGGCAGCCCCACCGCCAGCAGCTGTGGGCCCTTTTGGCTCCCTTGGCTTCCAAGTGCTGAGAGCAGCAAATGGGAGGGCCATCTTCTGCACCTTTCATCGGGTGGCCTTTGCAAGGAGGACTTCATTGCTTTCAAGCACAGCTTGATAAGCCAAAAGGATGAGCCCTTAAGAAGGGGGCCCAAAGAGGTAAGCAAGGGCCTTTGCAGCCTCTGCAGTCACACCCCCCCATCACTGGCAAGGCTTCCTAGAAGCACAAAGTGTCTGAGCCGCAGGAGGAGTAAGAAGGAGAGCCAAAAAGCAGCTGGGGCCAGAGAGCTGCCTGGGGCCTACGCACTTGCTAGGTGCCAGCCTTCTGCTCAAGCAGAAACAATCTCTGCTTTTCTCTTTGGCACAGAAGGCAGCCCAGGCAGAGCCAAGGCAGGTCCAGCCGCCCTCACAGGCAGCAGGAACTCCCTGAGCGCTGCCGCGCTGCCTCAAAGCACAGCAACAGGTTCTGCAGAGGGCCCTGAGGGCCTCTGGCACCGGGGGGAACTTCTGGCGCAGCCTACACCCAGACACGCACGCAAGGCACTGCTCTGGCACACAGGAAATACAGCGGACGTACTCAGTGTCTTCAGGCCCTGCTCCTCTCTGCTCTCGGCCTGCGGGGCTGCGCTGCTGGATGAAGTGCCAGCAGCGGGGGGCCAGCTGGCTGCTGCAGGCCATGCTGCTCCGGCGGCACCAGGCTGAATTGCAGAGCGGGTGTTGAGCTGGGACAAGAAAGGATTGCCCGTCAGAAGGGTGGCTGGCACAGATGCCCAGCACAGCGCACGCCACTAGCAAGGCCTTGGGAAGATGCCCTCAGCCACCGCCAGGCCTCTCCAGCTATTGGGCCCTTTCCCATGTCCCCTTCTCAAAGGCAATGGCAAAAGAACAAAGGCTTTTTTGATCCAGCCCCTGGTGGCCGCTTCCATGCTCCATTGTTTCAACTTTTCTGCTAGACACTGGAAACAATGGAGCGATGGGCTTGTGCAGATGCACAAAGAGATCAGAGCACAGCCCCAGAGCCTCCTTGCTTTCTTCCTCCTGTGTTTTCGCGGGCAATGAAATCGCCCCGGAGGTGGCGTGCAACCGTCTGCTCAGAAACCCGGAGCATGTCCCTCCTCTGATCTGTTTCACGGATTTCCCCTCTCCATGTCAGCCTTTAGGCAGCGGCCCTTCGGAGCCGCCTTCCAGCCCTGCCCAGACCCATGCGCCCTTTCCCATGCAGAGCTGAGCAGGATTCTCCTCCCCAAACTCCGCTCTGACCGCCTGCAAGCCCAGCGCAGCCTACATTGTGCCTGAAGCTAATTAGTCCATGCAGAGGGCAGGTCCCTTCCAGGGGCCACTGCCTGCCAAATACCCCGCCAGGCTGTCAGCTGCCTCTTTGGGCCGCTCTGCCCGCTGACCGCAGGCTGCCTGCACTGCCACCGGCCACAAGGGGCTGACTCCTACCCTGGCAAGAATTGAATGCTGCCTCTTGTCTATTGCCAAGAGACATTCTCGGGCCCTCTCAGCATCCCAGCCAAGTGATGCTTGAAGGTCAAAGTTGAGAAGCCATTGGCCAGGCCTCCCTGGCTTGGCTGAAGCAGCACTATGTCACGGCAGGCACACAGCCCCCAGCACCTTAAGCCGCGAGCAACAAGGCCTGCTCCAAGCAAACCTTGAAGCTTGGCACTGCAGCCAAGGCAGTGCCAAGCTCAGCTGCCACTTACCGGCTCTGCACCTTCAGGCTGTGGAGGAACAGCAGCTGGAGGCTTGGTGTTCCTTTGCTCCTCTTCAACCTCATCCTCAATGACAGAGGGAGCCAGAGGAATTGCTGAGCCTGCTGCTGAGCCCTGCAGACAGACACAAGTGAGAGAGACGCGCAAGAGCCAATCCCTTGGCAGCTGCTTTCTCTTGGCAAGGGAAAGGACCCAGGAGAAGGGCAAATGATACACTTGGATGCAAGTGGCACTCTGAGTCAGGGAAACGCCAGGAAGAGGACTGGGGTCTTGCTCTGCTGTTCCTTGAAAGGCTCTTCCTTGGAAAATCAGCAAACAGCCAGTGCTCCCTTTGCTACTGCTGATGCCACCAGGCACTTGGCCTTTCTTTCAGCCTGCCACGCTGGCACTCCACTGCACTCTACTGCCAAAGGCCAAGCTGGCAGAAGTGCTGCACAATTCTCCCACGCCAGCAAGGTCAGAGCTTCCTTTGCCACTCACCAAAGGACAGGCTTGTCTCCATCCACGTGTCAGGTGACCTGCAGGGAGCGAGGGAAAAGTGGTGGCTTCTCCATGGCCATTTTCTTCCCAAATAACCTGGGTCAGGTTATTTGGCAAGAAAAGAGCAGAGCCAAGCAAAAGCCAGGTGATGCCAGCCCCAGGATGAACCTTTACTTACGAGTCAGCTGGGTCACGTAGAAGACAGAATAAGCCACAGAAAAGACCGTGCAAACCGCGGCACAGACTTGCCCGATCATTTTGGCAGCGCTGTGCGGGTTTGCACGCCGAATGCCACCCAAGGGAAATGGAAGAGTCCTCTCGGGGTGCAGGCCGTCTTCTGGGAACTCCTTGATCGCAAGGATCCTCCTGCAGGGAGCGAGTGGAAGAGCTGCTCTGCACAAGCAGGCCTTGCGCGCCCCAGGACAACGCTGCGCTGACAGCACTGTGACGTGGCGCCGCTCCCTTGACCTCACAATAGCAGCTGCCCTGGCTTTGTTGTGCCCAGCAAGCCCACCCTCTCTAGAGCCGAGGCAAAAGGAAGGCCTGGCAAGTTCTCCTCAGTCATAAAGCAGCAGCAAATGACCTCACAGTCCATAGGGCAGTGCTCAAGGCATCCCAGGGGAGCCCAGAACAATGAGCCAGCCCTCCTAGCGTCCAAGAAATCCAAGCAAACATGACTTTTGGTCCCAAAAGCTTGGACTAAAAGCAAGTGTGCTTCTTCTAGGTGGCATCTTACTTGGTTCTGAAACGCCTCACTTCTTCCATGCCATTTAGGGGGCAAAAGAAGCCAAGAGAATAAATGGCCAGGAGCATTGTAGGCTGCAGCTGCTTCTCGAGCACGTGGGTGCATGCTGACCTTTGCTCTGACTGGGTTTGGAGGCCGACGTCCCGTTGTGGCAGCTGGCTTAGCTCTTGACGCAAAGCTCCTCTCGTCCTGCTGGCCGTTTCTCAGGCAACTGAAAGTCTCAGCACGTCCGGAAGAGCTGTGCGCTGCGTCTTGGCTTGCCACACTTTTGTTTCGTCAGAGCTCTGGCAGCGGCCTGCGGCCCACTGCTCTGCAATGGCCTGCAGATGTCGAGCCCAAAGGAGGCCCCTTTGGAACAGGCCAAAGCTGCAGTGGGAGGGATGTTGGCCCCAGCTCCATGCTCCCTGTAAGATTCCTTGCAGAGATTTGGGCAGCCACATCCCAGTACTAATGAGATGCAGTCATTTCCTTCTCTGTCAAAATCTTGAGGCAGACCCAGGAGACATCCTAAAAGTGGAACAAAATACTGGGTGGGTATCACCGGCCGGGGGCAATGTACAAATCACAAACGGGATGGGACTGCTGTGAACATGCCTTGAGCTATCTTTGTTTTCAGCATCAGTCTCATTACATGGTTATGACAAAGGGAAGATGCCAGCATGTCACATCCCAGGCAGCAGACAAAGAACTTAATGTTACAACTTACTTTATAAGTTTTTTGACTAATCACACAAAGCAGAAGCATACTTACAGTAGTTCCATCCATCTGCTATAAGCACACGTACCTTTGGGTTAAAAAGTGTTTCCTTATTTCGAATCAAATACTGGCTTGTAAGCCTTAATACTCAATGCACAGCGCTCCATTATTAGGCTTCAGACTTCCTAATATCTTGCTAGATAACCTTTTCTACAGCTTAGGGAGTTATCCTAGACAAGCGTTAATACGCAGACCATTGTTCTATTTGTCCTTGCTTTTCTACTTTTTAAATAATTTTTCTGCTGACCTACTGCATGGCTACTGCTTAGCTCTAATCACAGTTCTGTTGTCTCTGAGGCTTGCCTTTTGCAGCTTTCCCAAAACCCTCTGATTTTGTGGATTCCCACATCAATTGACACATGTACCTCTTTTGAGTAATGTCTGCCTGCTGGAGTTTCAAAGCTTGCTACTCTCTGCGATTTGTTCTATAATATACAGGAACATGCAAACCTTGACAATCAGGGCATGCAGCAGCAACTGAGCGAGCATTATTGCTACTCAGGCCAAATTGCAACTGCAGAGCTTGAGCTCCTTGATGATGAAATTGATGAGACAAAATTGCTTGTTGCCTCCAATTAGGAACTGTTCAAGCAGCATTGGCAACAGGAGCACCAGCTACAGCGTTCTCTTCAGTGAAAACTCCTGGTAAAGAAGTGCGACTGCGAATGTGCAGTACAAAATATGGTTCAGTGCATTGCTGGATTGTATTCCACATTTCCAACGCCACCTCAAATAAAGGACGATAATCAATTTCAGATAAAACAACCTTATCTAACTTTTTGGTCAAATTTGCTACATCAGCAGAATCTGTGAGTGTTCACAGCTTGAGGGAACAACTGAAAAGCTGTGGTTCTAGCTCACCATTCAACAGTTTGAGATGATCCTGTTTTACATTTAAACACGTCGCCAATCACCATTGACTTTCCAAGTCACTGCAGCCTTCCTGTTTTTCCATCTGTAAAAACAGTTGGTCCATCAACAGGACTTTCCATGCTCAAATGTTTCTGACCAACAGGTACTTCTTAAAAAAACTTTTACAAGCAGTGACTTGGTAAATGACAAGACACTTGTCCTGTGAAAGCAGCCATAGCCGCTAGCAACTGATGATTGTGGGCAAGACACCACTCCAAATACTAATTCTGGACAGGCAAAAGAATTGTTTCAGGATCTCAGCCTAATAATTCAACAAGCCTTAATAATGATTTCAACAATCAGTTCAAAAAGAACCCTGTTAAAAATCTGTAGTAATTTTCACTCTCTATTCACTATGGCAATCCTGACCCCATCGATTTAAAGGAGCAGAGGTAATATATGGCCTTATAATTGCTTTTTGCCCTTCAGGATTTGTGATCAAAATATTTTAAGTGAAATTCCACCCACTGTGGTGCCTCCCTGCCCAACCACCCCAGTGTCACTTGTTTGCACCGGCCACTGTGGTGGCCACGAGTGTCGAGACACAATTACAATATCAGCTCCCGTCTCCAGCAGACCATTCACTTTTATTTGCCGAGGTCTTGCATTCTCAGAAGTCAAGGTGCACGCCAATGGAAGTCAATGAGCTGTCACTCATTGTGCCCAGCAAACTTGAGGCGTCCCAGGAGCGTCCCGAAGCCTCCGGTGCAACGTAACCGATTTTCTCAAAAAAGGAACAATTGGAGCTAGGCAAGTCTCTTTAGGTATAGTAACTGGTGGATATTTAGTTGAAATCATAGCACAAATTTGTCCTGTGTAATCAGCATCAATTACCCCAACATGTACATTAAGTCCCATTAAGGTAGCACTAGATCTTCCAATTAGAAGAGCACTGAGACCTTTACCAATTGGTCCCCCTGCTTGCAAAGGTACTTCAACAGCATCATGAGTATTAATAGTTAGTGTGTCTGCGGTGGGTATATCAATCCCTGCTGAGCCAATTGCTGCCCCTGAGTATTGTTCACAAATGGACAACTTTGCAGTGCTGGGAGGGCCTGTGGTTGCTGGGGCATTTGTGTCCACACATGCCCCCACGCGTTCTTTATGTGGTTTCCTGTAACAATTGTCCGTTTGCATGATATTTAGATTGACATTGTTTGGCAAAGTGACCATTCTTACCACATCTATTACAAGTAAGATTCATTTTAGACTTCACTTTCTGTTCAACATTTTTTGGAGACTGTGATCGTAAATGACCTTGTTCCCCACAGGAATGGTATTTTGGCAGAGGCCTTAGAGCTGCTGCTAATGCAGTCATTTTATGTTGAACTGTGCTGACTTTTGAACATGCTGTAACCATCTCAGGGACAGAGGGATCTCCTGGCAGCGCTTCAATCATTTTCCTGCAATCTTCCTTTGAGTTTTCTATGGCTAATTGTTTACATAGAATCTCCCTTAATTTTTCATCCTCTGCCTGTTTTTCAATTGCTGCAGCCATTTTTCCCACAACTTGCAGAAAAGGCTCTTTAAGACCTTGTTTTATAGTGACATATCTTGGTTTTGGAGCTGCCATTTCCATTCTCTTAGTCATAGCACTCATGCCTAATTGTTGAGCCTGTGTTAAAACCAGGGGATCCCACCGTGCCTGTAAATCTGGATTAGGAAAAGGCCCTTGACCAAGGAAAACATCATCTCCTACAGCATGACGAGGGTCCTGCTGAGGTAGTTGCATAATTTTTAAAGCTGTTTGTTCAGCTCATTGCCTCCAATTGTCTTCAAATGCTCCATACGGCACTGGTTGAAACAAAACTCTAGCCAAATGCATAGTATCATAAGGAGACAGCAAATCTGTATTAACAATACTAATTAAGTGCATTACTTCTGCAGAATTAATACCAAATTTAGCTACTTGAGTCTGAAGATCCTGCACAACCTTCCATGCAAAAACCTCATGACTATCGTTTTGTCCTGAATTAGGAACTGCTTTAAACACAGGAAAAGCCATTTTATCATTAGCAACATCTATATCAACAGCATCTGAGCCCTTTGGTGGCCCTATGCTCTCCACTAAATCCCAGTCTCCTATTTCCACTGCTTTTCTTTTAACATATTCTCAACACCAAAAAGAATGACAAACTGTTACATTACAATAACATGATCAGAAGGCAGAGCTTTTGAAACACCAAGCTTATGTCTATGACCAGTTTTACCAAGCTTATTTCGACTACCACTTCTACCAAGCTTTTCTCTATCACCAGTTTTGCAGCAAACAGAAGCATGCATTAATTCAGACCTTTTCAACCCTGTCATTTCCTCATTGTCACTATCAGAGTCAGAAGATAAAGGAGGAGAAAGAGCTAATATTTCCATGTGTTCGTGCAGTTCAGGATCACGAAGCAAGCAGCGGATGGCTCAGTTTGCTTCTTTTTTAAGGTCATCTTAGCCAGCCCCTGTGCCAAGGACTCAGAGTCAGATTTAACATTAAGTTCAGCTAATTGCTCTATGGGTGAGGGGTACGTGGATTTAAAGCTTCTTGCAGACAAACACAGAGAAGCCTTATCAACCTGTTGCCCTCTTCCCATAGCAACAGACCCAGAAACAATGTCTGCAGAAAAAATCCCAGCAGAACTCTCAGGCTGAGCTTCTCCCCTCCGTTGCTCCCTAGCAACTTCCAGTTCCTCCTCCAATTCCCTTTCTACCTCCTCCAAGTCTTTTTTGTCCAGCTCTGCTTTCCACTCCTTTAAGGTGTTATAAAGCAACCTCCAAGTAGGAGATAAATCTGCACTTGCTTTATCCCCATTCTGAATTACTTCCCAGAGTTTTTCTCCAACTTCTTTCCAAGCTCTAACACTAAAAGCAGTAGTTCCATCAGTCTTAACATTTTGAGACTTTGCCCATATTAAAATACTACGCAGAGCATAGTCCCTTCCTTTAACTCCTTTTCTTTTTGAGAAAGTTTTCCATGTAGATAAAACAATCTCTTCTTCGCTTCTTAAATTATTTCCCATTCTTCCCAGTGCCTCACCTTCTTTCCAGGTGTCTGAATCAGGTCCGCACTGGCAGCTGAACCCCGCTGCTCTCAGCTTCGCTGGGCTCCAACCTCACTGCCCCTGGCCCGGCACTTCCGTTCACGTCAGGCAGCACCAAATGTCACCGTTAGGCTGGACGTGACATACACACCTGATCAGGGTCCAAGAAGAAAAAAGATTCTTATTCTGCGTGTTCTGCGGTTTATATACCCTTAACGAAGCGTCAAGCCCCTCGATAGGCAGGGAAGGTATTTTTGTTGTTCTGACCTCTTGAGAACATCTTGTCAGTATTTCTCCTGCTTTTCTAGCTCAGAGTACATCACCAATGTCAGTCCTTTTAAAGTGTCTCATAGAGCAATGTTTTTGGGGCCTTCCATTTTAATTGGCACAGCAAGCAGGGTACTCTTGAGGTGACATGGGACTTTTATACAGCAAGAAATGCTCATGACATAATAAGGGAGAAAATTAAGTTTTCATTCAAAGCTGCTGTTTCCTGGCAGAAAAGAAATGGAATCCCATGCAGAAGCTGATCTGAACTGCTCTCTACTGACAGACTTGCTAGAAGCGTCTATAGAAAGCTTGTCCAGCCCTCAAGAGAGATGGGGACTGAGGGAAACTGGCACAATCCCCAGTTACTTGTGGAAAAAACATAATCTTGGGTAGAAGAAAATTAAACATTCCCAGTAAAGGACCATGCCTGGTATCCATATGCATGGAGGTTTGACTCAGAGAGCTGAATGTTGCCTAACAGCTGGAAAAGGAGCTGAATCAATTGCAAATTGCCTCAGAGCCTGAAACAATAGGCGGCCAGAGGCCAGAGCAGGAACTGAATGCCGGGATGAAGGCAGCCCCCAAAACAAGGGAAACCAGTGAAACAGGCTGGTCCAAAGCCAAAGAGCTTTAGAGTTGCAATTTAACACTGCTGGGGAAGGCCTGGAAGCAGCCTTTTCCAGACTCCAGCAACAGCCAGGCCTCCCTGACTGCAACCTCAGCCCCGCAGCCCTCGGCAGGGCTTGAATGCCTCAAAGCCCAACCCCAGCCCTCAGCCTAAACTCCGCCCGCCCCTCAAAAACACAGAGGCGGGACAGCCCAAAGGCGATGGCACCTTCCTCCGCTCCTTGCAGGAGAGCTTCCACTCTGCAAAGCCAATCTTCTTCCCTCCTTCTCATCCCCAGCCCTGCCTGCCGATAAAGAAGGAATTCACCAGTGTCCAGTAGTTGTACCACAGTCTGCAAGAAAAATGGTTGAATTGCGTGGGAAAATTAGCAATGATCCCAAAGAAAGTGAAATGGAGCATGTTTGGGGAACTTTGCTATTGCAGGGGGAATTAAATCAATCTTTTGGAGAAGGAAGCACATGGTGAAAAGCCCTGGTCTTTTGTCCGGCGAACAACCTATGGTGTGACAAGTTTGGACCCCTTGGAGAGGGGAGCATAGGTGAGAACCCCCAAGCAATGCATGAGGAACGGCTGGTGCCCCATCCACCTCCTTCTGTGTTATTGTCATTTATTTCAAAATGTAAGGATCAAGGCTGAGAAAAGAAAATCTTGGCACCACCTCCACCAAGTGAGTTGGGAGAGGGTGGTGAATTCAAATACCCAAGAGGCTCTCTGGAAAGAAAATGGGGAATAAATGGAGACTCAGTTTCCGTGTATTCTTAATGAACCTTTGCAAACCGCTCCTTGTGTTCCTCCTTCTGGCAGCCGTGGGCATTGAGCCTTGTCTGCCTCCAGAGGCTGGAGGCTGAAATGCTGCCGCTAGAGAATCTGCGACCCTTAGGAGAAAATGCTGTTACTGTGGTGCAAGTTTGTTGTTTTGGTGTCACTAATAACCCTGAATGTTCAAGGAAATCCTCACCAGTTAGGAGACTGGGTGTATGTCCAGATCTGGAATCGAGAGCCACTTAAGCAGAGGTGGAAAGGACTTTTGATCCCATGGCCATGAGATTTACAGCTAAATTACACATAATTTACCTAAATTATGTGATTCAAGGTTGCTCTGGACACACGGAATTGTATTGGACAGTACAGGAAATGTGACTCCGCTGCAGATAAAGCTGCAATGCAACGTTTTCAAAGTGAAAACCATTAAATGGTTTCTCCTTCTGCTCATTTCCAGAGCAATGTCCCTAGCATGGCAGCATGGCTGTTTGTTCCTGAATTAGTCAAGCATGCTAGCAGGACCTTGTACCTAATGACTACAATAGCAAGTCCGACTTTGAGTGCCAGAGGGTGGAAGAAAGCAAAGGGAGCCATGTCCTTTTCCCTAAGGACCTCTCTAACGTCACACACAGACAACAAATACTACCTGAGCCTGGGAAAAGAAATTTTGCTTTCTGCACTTCAGTCCAAATTTGCAAACCAGAAAGCAACAGAATGTGTAGATCCAACAAAAACCCTATGTTATCTAAAACTGAAATGCTCAGAAGGCTGGTTGGCTACTCTAACTTGAGTTCGCCTACATGGTGCTAAGCATCCTCATCTGTATTCTTACAGTACTGGTAAATTTAAATAAGATAACTCTTGCCAAGCAAAGTTTTTATAGATTGTTCCTTTCTTGATGTCTTGTAAATTTCTTTTTACAGACTTTTAATGTTGGTTTGATTAAAGCATCCCCAGACTTTCTGTTGCAGAGAACACAAAAGAATACCAAGTGGATAGTTCCTCTGTATGAAGTAGGTCCAAGTGGGACTGAGTTTTCTTCTTTGAGAGGTGTTTCATGGAAAGATGAAGTGGTGACAGGTCTGAAGAACTGCCGTTCTTCACTGCACGGAGTGTTTAGGTGTTTTCATCTTGCTAAGTTTTAAGACATTGATGTTCATATGTTTTATAGAAGAAGTCTGTTGCAAGAAATCTTGCGAAATTTTTGTATTTTCTCTCAGGTTGCCACAGTGGGTGGGGAAGATGACTCCCTCAACTTATCTAAGGAAAATTTTAGGAAAATTTTTAAACTTCTTGCCATCTCCTGAGAGCAAAGTTCAAGTTTCTCTAGCAAGGCAAGTATGTGTATTAATGGTAGGTGATGTGCAGAGCACAATTGTGCTGAAAAAGGCACGTGGAACTGTTGGTGGCCCCTGGAAGCAGGGAGAAAAGGGGCTGACAGAGGAGCAGAGGTGGCAGCTGGAAAGCTCTCTCCAGCTGTAGACAAAGAAGGCAGAAATGGTTAAACTGACAAAAGACAAGAAAGATTTTGGGTTGGAGAACCACGGAAGGGTTAGGTAAAGTCAGGAAAGGTATTTGGTCTGAAGCCAGTACCTTGACTGAAATTAGACCCTAATCATGTGTGTGTATGTCACATCCGACCTAACAGTAGCAGCACCTTCCCCTGGTGCCCTTCACCAAACACAAGAGTCAAAAGAAAAGGCTTCATGGGCCATCAGCCTGGAGGAGACCTTCTGGAGGGGCCGGGCACAGGTCTCCTGTGGGAGCAACAGAGTCGCTCTTCCAGCTGGATGGAGGGTGCCAAGCCTCCTGGTACAAATCAATAAAATAACTGGGTTGAGTGGCTTCAGATGGTAACCTACATTGGTTACCATCTATGAAACATGAATTACAACCAAAATGGGGGACTGGTAGTACAAGAGGAAAGTGGGGGCAAGGTTGAGGGCTGTCAGAAAATGGGCTAAGATAGAATCCAGGGCGGCATGGCCAGTGCGACCCTGGCAAGGGGACAGAAAAGGAGGGGAGATGGCAGATGGCTGGTGGCTCGCCTATGCTCTTGAGCAGGTTCCATCTCCCATCCTGTCTTTCTCAAGGATAGTGGGTCCAGGAAAGTGGGGGTGGAACACAAAAACTGGGAAAGGAAGTCTGTTAAAATTTGCGCAACTGAAATTTAAATTTCAATGGTACGCAACTATACCGTCAGTTACCACCAAACATCTCAAAGCGAATGATTTTCAATACTCACTGTATCAAACATATATTGAAAGGAAAAACAGGAGTCCATGGGAGAGGATAAAGTCCAAGGGACAATCTTCTAGGCCATAGCCCCAGGAAGTCCCTTAGCAGGCCCACAGGCCTCCCAGTGGCTCACACAGATCCAAACTGCACAAGTTTTCACTCCCTCATGTTGGCCTCAGTTCCCGCGGCAGAACTTGCCTTCCCGCTGGACACTCACCTGTGCCCAAGCCTGTGCAGAAGCTCGGCTCCCTCCCCCTCTGCCCACAGCCACAGCATCATCCCCAGCAGTGACACCACTGCTCTGCTCCATTTTGCCCTACTCTGCTCCTCTAGTCACAGCTGCAAGCCTGTATCTCCACACGAGGTTGTGGCCTGGAGGCAATGAGGGAAGAAGACCTTTGCACGCTTCCAAACCGTGCCACAAAACCATCCATGGGTCTTCCCACATAGAAGAAAGACCTGACTTTTCAGAAGCAAATTTAGAGCTTATTCACCGGGTGAGAAGAAAGAGAAGATTCCAGCACAGGGAAGGTTTTATTTATTAGAGAATTTATTTTGACTATCACTCTAAAAAAAACTACAAACTGTGAGCTATAAACGAGTAACTTCAAACCATTAGCTATAAACAACAAACTTCAAACTACAATCTATAACTACAAACTACAAACTCCTAAAAACAGCAGTGGCCTCTTCCAGGGCTAGTATCTTCTTTCAGCCATAATCTGCTGCGTTGCCATGATCAGAGGCGTCAGGTCGGAGGTCGGCTTGGCTGATGTCACAAATGGATGCTGCCCAAAGAGAAAAAGAAGACATGAACTTCTGCTTTCCTCACAGGCTGAAACAGGCTTTCTCTGGCGACCAGAAAGATACAGAAAGCAGAAAGGAGGGCATTCTGGGCACCTCTCTCTCCACATTCAGGACCTTGCTAGATGAGGCAACCATGGCTCCCAATCCCACAAATCCATTAATCCAGCTGCCTTCAGCCTAAGGAGATTTGCTCTAGGTGACCTTGAAAGGCTCCTTCCAAGGCATCCCAGGCCAGGATTCTCCTTTGTTCTCCCTTGAAAAGCCCCCAGACTGGAGATTCTTAGGAGCAGGGCCCATCAGACGCCTTGGACTTGAGCAGATGAGGAGCCCCTGGCAGCAGTCAGCTGGCGCAGCCTGCAGCCGCTTTGCCCTTTACCTGCAGAAGTTCCTGGGCAGACCAGCGCCTGTCCTCGTCCCTCTCCAGGCAGCAGTGCAGAAAGTCCCGCAACCATGCGGACTGTTGCCTGGGCTTCTGCAGCTTTGGCCTGGCCCTGCTGCTGATCAGCTGCTGAACCTAGAGGAGAAGGAAATGCCACACTCTACCTGTCTCCTTCCCACCCCAAACTGCTCACACAGACCCCACTGGATGGGCTCCATTCTCCAGTGGCACTTTACTCCCTGACAGGCTGGGTGATAACTTTGCTGCCCCTACTGAAAGAACCCAAAGCCAGAGCCAGCCCTAGCCAGTCCAATATGCAAAGGCTCTTGCCTTCAGCCCTGATTTCACTGGCTGATGGAATTAGGAGCAACTGCATCAGCAAAAGCACACTTGGCTTCTCTGAGCACTGACACCAGCTCCACAGGCCACTTGGAAGATGGACTTCCGTCTCACTCTACTCTTTCCAAGGATTATTCCATAAAATGCAGCTCAGCACTGCTCACTGCTGCCTTAGGCAAAGCTTGCGTCAAGGAAAAGGCATCACGATTTTTTGTGCTGTTTCTGCACTGAAATGGCAAGGGGATGATCTGGACAAGGAGCACGAGAGAATATGCAGCCTGGAACCTCTCCTTTTCTGGTGTTAGCAAGCTTCCCAGGCAGAAGAATGGGAGCAGATTTGGTTCCAGTGACAGCAGTATCTGAGAGCAGTTGCAGCGCACCGTGCGGGAGGTTTTCATCCGGTAAGGAGGCGCTCCTTCCACCATCTCGATCCCCACAATGCCAAAGGACCAGATGTCCACTTTGGGGCCATAGAGCTTCCTGGTGAAGATTTCGGGCGCCATCCAGTAAGTGGTCCCAACAGCTGATCTCCGTCTGCTCTGTTCAGCGGTGAGCTGAGCAGCAAGGCCAAAATCAGCTGAGGAGAAAAAACAAGCCAGCGTGAATGAGGAAAGCAAACCAAAGAACTCCCCAGAGTAGCAATGTCCAAGTAGGCAGCGTGGAACCCAGCTGCCATAAAGGGGCCATGCTGCCATTCCTCAGGCCTGCAGCCGAGGAAATCCGGAACTGGCCACTTAGCAAAAGCCCCCAGTTTCAGGCAGTGGCTTTTAGTGCCCTGAAGCTATTAGACTGTAAGTGCCTTGCTTGGGAAGGGACACACACACACAACCCAAAGCCACTCCTGAGCCCTTGTTCCCAGCAACACCTCCCTGCCCCTTGTGGCTGTGCTCTGCGCTTGCAGCAGGGCAGCCTGCACTGCCACAGGCACCACTGCAGGGAACCGGCAGCCACCCAAAGGCAGCCCCACACCGCAACCTGCCACGGCTGAGCCTGGCCAACAGCACCCACCCAACTTGACAGATCCGTCCAGACCCAGGAGAATGTTGTGGCTTTTGACGTCTCGGTGGATGACTTGCTTGGAGTGAAGGAAATCCAGGCCTTGCAGGCACTGCGAGAGGAAAAAGAAACACCAGCCTAAGTGGATTTCATGCCACAAGAAGGGACGTGGCACATCTGCAACACTGCAACATTCCTGGGGGATGCTGAGCCATGGCAGGACAGGCTGCTGGCAAGGGCAAGAGCTTGCTGCTCCAACACGAGCACAGCAGGGCCTCTCTAAGTGAGGCTGTGTTTGCTTCTGGAAGAGAAAGGGCAATTGTTCCTCCAGCCAGTGCCCTGCAAACACAAACTGAAGGAGCACTGCTGCAGTGGCTGTGTGCTCTCTCCAGCCAGACAACAGGGGATGCTTTTGCAAACACCACTTTGGGTGTAAGGCTCTCCCTTTGAGGCTGAGCTCTCTGAGAGTCCGCTGAGGATCTCTTTGTCTTTGCCACTTGTTCGACATTGCACCACCAGCACCTCTGCCCTTCTGGGGAAGGAATGCAGCACACACAGGCTCCAGGCAAGTGTTTAGAGAGGCAAATGCAAAGACACTAGAAGAAGGGCAGGGACACTGGCAGGAACTTCAGATGCTCTTGCTACTGCCAGTCATAAGAGAAAGGCAGAAAGGAGGCTCAGAAGATGAAATCTTTCTTCTCCTTATCACCCATGTGGAAGGACCATCCTGACCAAGGCATGGGAAGCACAAACGCCATCCCTTACCTCCCGAGAGACAGCTGCTATCTCTCCTTCTGCCATACGAGTCTCCCTGATGACATCGTGTAAGGAACCTCCATCCATATATTCCATCACGAGCCAGAGTTCCTCGTCCAGCAGGTAGCTGAAAGGAGGAAACAACAGCCTGGAGATGAATGCGTGCACTTACACCACCGGATTGATTCTGGTTTCTGTGTCTCTCTCCGAGGAAGACAGGAAGAAGTGAGGAATCATTCACTGCGCTCTACAGACCTTGGAATCTAGACGGTCTAAAAGACTGCTTGGTATCCACACCAAGGCAACAGGCCAAGGGAAACACAATCTAGAGAGCGTTGTCAGCACTTCAGATCCATGGGGAAACAATCAAAGCCCAAACCCAACAAAACAATGTGGAGAGAGGACAGGAACTTTGAGGCTGCTGGCTCAGTAAGATGGGCCCAAGTCCAGTCTTTCAAAGTGCCCTTCAAACTCAGCATGCCAGGAAAAATTAATGCAGCTCCAATGCAATCTCCTCCCAAGATGCTGTAGATCAGCCCAGAAACAGGAAATAACAGCTCCATCCTCTGCCAGCAACCAAAGGAGTGGTGGAACCTCTGGCTTGCAGGATGTGAATGACCTTTCCTGGCAGAACTGCAGAACCACTCACCTGTCTAGATAGTTCACAAGGTTGGCGTGCTTATTGCCACGCATGACCTGGATTTCATTCAGGCACAGTTCACTGCCGCTCTCTTGCCCGAGACTAATTTTCTTTATGGCCACCTAAAACCACATAGAAAACCATGAAGCAAAGAAGTCTGTGGCACAGGACCACAAGGGCAACATGGAGACAGTGATTATGGGATGATAGTGCTGGGCTGGGCCCAGCTGCCTTGTGACTGGACATCAGACCGCATGCTTGGGCACCTCCCAGGACACAGAGCCACATTCCCTTTGCCTGGTAAACCTGGGAGAAACACCGTCTAAGCTCTCCACCTCAAAGCTCTAACAACACTCACTGTGCCCAGGGCCAGTCTTCTTCCAGGTCTTCCCCCGGGTCTCATTGCCACTTTCATTCACACACTCCTTGCAAGCAGGAAGCCATTTGGTGCCAGCAAAAATGAAGCAAAACTGCTGCGAAGCCTTTGGCACTTCTAGGGGGCTTGATCATTACTCCAGCAACCACTGGCATGCTCCCTTGCACAACCACAAAGCAAACTCTTACAGACATGGCAGATGAGATGCTGCCTAAAAACATCCTGAGAGCTATTCCCCCTAGGAAATACAAACCTACATTCTTAGCACAAAATATGCCGTCATGATGAAAACATCATTAAGGACACCTGCACAAAACACAATCCTAGCACTGCCTCACTTCAGGAATTTTCATTTCACTCCACTAAAATCCTTTCCTTCACGCTACTGACCTTTGCAATTACTGCCCGACTGTAAAAAGAAATAATCCATGCCTTGATCTTCTAGGGATGTACACCAGGCTGCGAACAGGGCTTAGGCCCTTGAGAGACTCCTTGCAGACCTCTCTCTCTAAGCACAGTTCCCAGGGCAGCACTGCAGGTGGCTACAGAACTACCAGCACGATTCCCATGTGTTAGCTAACAGCCAGAAATGAGAATTCAGGAACGCTGCAGCCCCAAAGAGCAGTGCCATGCTCTGAGACACCACCTGGGCACTAAGAGCCAGCCAGCGTGTCTCCTGTGACAGACAGCGCCTGGCCTCCTTGCATTCCCCGGGGCAGCTGAGAAGGACAAAATCTGTCCCCACTGTATTTGGCAGGCAGACACTGCTCTGCACTTCACTGGCCTTTGCAGCAAAGCTCTGCTGGCCACCCAAAGCTCAGCCACAGCTCACAGCACAGGCGAGGGCACTCGACAGCTGCCGAAGCTGTGGTGCTGCGTGACACTTACCTCTTCTCCTGTGGCAGCCTCCACTGCCATGCACACCGTGCCGAAACCCCTAGAAACAAAAAGGCAGCGGAGAAAGAAGAAGTCCTTTAGTCCCTGCAAGTGCAGTCCAATGGGAAAAAAGTCCTGGGGCAAACACTAAATGGAACACGACAGCTTCTCATCTGGGTCTTTTCCCCCTTTTTCTCTTTCTCTATCTGTGCATGTGTGAGATATTTCCAGGAACTTGCTGGTTGGCCCTCTCACACCTCTCCATGGAGTCCCTGCCAAACTCAAGCACCAGCACTCAGGCCTTCTGAGAAGCCTGAAGCCATGCAACAGCCATTGGAGGAAAGCCTCTAGACACAGATCCCTTTATCCCTTTTTCAGCTTGCAAGGAAATGAGTGCCCAGCCACAGCTGCAGCCACAGCCAGAGCAGGGAAAGGCTTCCATCGCTGCACGCACAAATGGAGAAGTCCTCAAAACACAGGACCCCTCAACTGCTGTGTTCTGAGTCCTGAGTCTGTGGCAGCTGCTTCTCTTTGGTGCACCAGACACAGGGAGGACTCTACTTTTCTGAGGACTTCTTGTACGTTTGGCTTCTCACAGAGAAAATGTTGCAAATCAGCCCCATTTCCAGTCAGCAGGGCCTAAACCCCACAGGATCCACCAAGGGGTCTGCCATCAGGCAGATGATGCCTTTTCCTCGAGAGGGCATTGGCACCGGGCATTGCTCTGAAGCTTTGTCTTTTGCCACCTCAGCTAGAAAAGAGAGCTGCTTCTTCCATTTTTGCTCTTGGGTTCTGGACTAGGTGGTGGTCATCCTGACCACTGAACCTTGTTTTCAGCAAAATACTGGAAAGAAATGTTACCCGGAGCTGTTCCCTGACAGCTGTCAGCTGCTAACTTGACCTTGGAGGACAGGAAGTTTCTCCTCCTTTCATTCCCACACATTCTGTATTCTTCTGAGACAGGCAAAAATGGTTTCTCCTACAAAAAGCGGCAAACAGGCGCAACACTTTTGAGGGACAGGAGCTCTGCCAGGTGCTGCTCTTTGCCGCAGAAAAGACATTGCCAGCATCCAGGTGTCTTTGCCGTGCCTTCGCACCACAGCTATAAATGCTGACCCGTACTGAGAGATCATCAGGCATCATCTTAACGCAGTGTCTGAACAGCTTTGGAGCTTGCTTGAAATCGCTCTGGGGAGATGTGACACCAGCAAAATGCACGGGCCCTCCTTTAGAAGAAGGAACTATGGCTGCACTTACCCTTTGCCAATAGTTTCCAGTTCTGTGTATTCAGCCTCAGGATCTCCCTGGCTCACCAGCATCTCTGTGAAAATCCCAAGGAAAGATGCTCACTTCAAAAGACATGTCACTCTGCAGCAGATCAGAAAGGCAGCCCCACGCTCCAGGACACTGGGCCCTTTCAACTCAGGCAGTCGGGAAACAACAACACCACCGCACCAGCACCACCTCCAAAACAACTGCAGCCAGACAAGCAGCCCTGCAGCACAGATGGCCTGCACAAAACTAAAAGTCCAAACTAACATCTAAGCACATGCAGAAAGAGGCAGAGGAGACGGGATCAGAAAACTGTAAGCATGGGAGGTGATTGCTGTCTAGAAATTTAAAGGGCAGCAGGAAATACAAAACCTTTCTGTTCTTGGCAATGAACATGCTGTGACATTCAACAAACGATTTAATCTTTGCAAACATCAAAGGCATCCTGTCTTCTGGAATCAATTGTTATCAACAGCTGCCCTTTCGAGAACAGGAAGAATAGTGCAAAGTACTTCCAGCAGTAGCACAGTCTCCAGCTTTAAGCAGGGCTTTGCCTAAACAATGGCCTGCTGCCTTTCAGGAGCAGCAGCTCATGTTCCAGCCTACTGTTTTGGGCCTTAGGAATGAGGTTGCTCAGCCTTTAGGACAGGCTGAGTTCTGAAGATGACCTTGGCCATGCCCCACAGGAGCTCCTTGAGGCCTCCTCATTTGCTGGGTGACAGCCTCCTGCTCAGCCAGAAACAATCTCTGGTTTGCCTTTTGCCTCCAGGGAAGCTCAAGCAAAGCCAAAGCAGGCTGAGCTTCTCTCAGAGGCAGCAGCAACAGCCCGGTGACCCCTCACCACCTCAAAGCACAACAGCAGGTCCTGCGTGGAGGCCTCAGGACGCGGCACTCAGCTGAGGAGCAACAGGAGGCGGGACAGCTCATGCCCACACACGCACACACAAGGCACTGCTCCAGCACACAAGGATCACAAAGGACGTACTCAGCATGGCCAGGCACCTGTCCTCTGTCCCCTCTCCCAGCTGCTCTCTGCTGCCAGAAGAGCTGGTCGTGCTCCAGATGCACGAGCTGCTCATCCTCGACTTGCCAGCCTGGGGACTGGAGGCTTCTTCAGAGCCCTCTGCTGCAGCTCGTGCAGGTGCCAGGACAGAGGAGGTGGAGCTCTGGGACAAGAAATGAAGGAGGGTCACAAATGTGCCTGGCAGAGATGCCCCTCCCATCCCATTCCAAATGCAAGGCCCTAGGAAGATGCTGCTGGCCACATCCAGGGCTCTTCACCTCTCAGCTTTTGCAGCCTGCTTCTCCAGCTCAAGGCCCAAGATCCAAAGGCTGCTTTTACAGGAGGGACAAAATGACACCACAGACACTGCTAAGCAAAGCAGGCACTTACTGATGTTGTTTGCTCTGGCCCTGGGCTGACAGCAGGGGCAGCTTCATTGGCACCTTCCTCCTCATCAGCCTCGTCCTCGGCTACAGAGGCAGCTGGAGCAGGTGCTGACGCTGCCCTTCTGCTCTGTGGACACACAGCAGCATGAGGAACAGGAAAGAACCTGTCAATCAGAACCTTACCTATATTCACCTACAGACCCTGCTGCACCTCAGCTCTTCCTTTAGCTACTGACAGCTGCTCTCTGCAGAGGGCCAGCTCCCTCCTGGCAACAGTGTCTCCTCATATCCCGCAAGCTTCTGAATTGCACCTTTGCACTGCTCCCTTCACCGGGGACAGGAAGCCTGCACAGCCACTGGGCACCAAGGGCTTCACTTGTACCCCAGGAGCATCCAAAGACATCCTAATGCTGCCTCTTGTCTCTTGCTAAGGCAAATTCAAAGCCCCTTTTACAACAGTAGGAAGGGGATGCCTAAACTTCTACCTTCCACACCCCTTTTGCAGGCCTCACTGCCTGGGGGAAGGGCTGGAAAGATTCCAGCCCTCAGCATCTTCAGCCAGGCATGGGAGGTGCTGTCGGATCAGAAACTTGCAGCTATGCTTTGCTCCAGCCACAGGTCTACCCACAGCTGCCACTTACTGATGCTGGATGCTCAGGCCCTGCAGTGGCAGCAGGTGCAGTTTGCGGGGCATCTTCCGCCCCTTCGGCTTCTTCTCCAGGAAGACACGCAGCTACAGGAGGCTCCAAGGTTGGTTTTGGGCTCTGCAGACAGACAGCAGCATGAGGGACACGTCACCTTCTTTTTATGCAGCTCTAGACCCAGATGCACTAAGGAGAAATCATCTGCAGGGAAATGGGATTCTGAGTTGCTCAAACTCAAGTAAAATGGGCCAATGAGATGGGACTGCACTCTCTTGTACAGGAGAAATTCCATCATGGCCTAAAGCACTCAGCAGCCCCACTTCAGCTGCTTCAAAGCTCTGGAAAGGAACTGGACAGAACAGCCCGCGATCCCCCTGCTGCTTCTGAGGCTGCAAAGAGCCTGGACTGTACTTTCATTCATCCAGCCAGGCTGGCCCTGGACTGCAACAGACCCAGCTCACAGCGTGCTCCACAATTGTCAAATGTTACCAACACCAGAGGCTCCTTTGCCACTCACCCAAAGAGTGGATTCTCTCCAGACATGGGTGATGTGACCTGCAACACACAAGGGAAAAAGAACCAGGTGCTGTAAGAAAACTGCCTGTGCTGGGCAAGCCCACCAAAAAGTCAACCCAAAGACAGAGCATTGTGCTTTCACTACATCACTCCAGCAGCAACCCTTGTGGCACACAGCAAGCAAGACAGCAGCACAAAATACTGCCTGGTGTCTACCGTTTGTCCTCTCTGGCCACTCAACCCATAGAAACCTGAGATTGAGAAAGTCCCAGGGGTTCAGTCATTGCTTCTGCCCCAGCCCACCCAGCAGCACCTACTGTACTTCAGTTTTCTCAAGTCATTGCTCGCAGCAATTGCCATCAGCTTACTGAAAACCTTTCCCCAGAGAGGCTACAGGTCCCCTTAGCCATGCTGGCAGTTCTATCGTGACACTGCACAGGAACAGCTCCTGTGTTCAGGAGCATACAAGAACTCCTCTGAAATGTCTATCTCTGAGGCCTTTTCCAAGTGCATTCTGTGTTTTCATCACAGAACGGATGGCTCTGTAAGTGCACAGGAGTGTCAAGTTCTACAGGCACATGCTGGGATGAGGGAATGCACACAGGAAGACTGGAACTGAGGCACTTTCCCTCAGTCCTGGAGAGCAGTGCACAGCATTTACAAGGACTCCTGCCAAGCTCTCCCAGTCTTCCCATCTTGGAAGTTGTCTTGCTTGAGCCAGCAAACTGAGGAGACTCCAGACTCCATTGCCACAGGCTATAGCACGGCAGGAGCGGAACCCCTGCAGGCTACATTGCAAATGCTGCCCACGCCCCACTGGCTAGAGACACCCCCTTCTCAGCTGCAGCTGTGGGCAGTGGCTTTACCCAGCTAAAGGCCTCTTTGTGGCATTTGGGTTTCCATATGCTGCACTGAACAAAGACGTCTACTTACGTGCCAGGTGGGTGAAAAAGTACCCAGAATAAGCCACGGAAAAAGCCGTGACAGCTGCAGCACACACTCCCTCCATGGCTCGAGCAGCGCTGCTCAAGTCTGTGCCAGACAACGCCTGTTGGAGAAAATGAAAAAATTCCGAGTCCTGCTGGCAGAGACCTCGTCGATGCGCAGGTTCTGCCTGCAGTGAGCGTGCCACAGAGCTGCTCTGCACACTGAGCCCTTCCGGGCCTCGGCACAGCAACTTTGCCTGACAACGCTGCGATGCGGCTGCTGACATCACAAGAGCAGTGCCCTAGGCTGCTTTGTGAGCTCATGCACAGAACCAGACCTTCTCTACAGCTAATGCCAACAAAAGCCTGCAAAGTTCTCCTCTGCTACAAGACAACACAAAAAGCCCTCCTGGTCCATAACCTCTTGCTCAAGGCATCAAAGAGTAAAAGCACACTAAGCCCCTGTAGCCCACGCTGTGAGAAGCTGAGCACTGAGAAGGGACCAGGATGTGAGGAACCACTTTAGTGCTCTCTGGCCACTATTGCTTCTGAGCAAAATCCAGAAGGCTGCTTCCAGCTGGACCTTCCTTAGTTCTAGAAAGCAGCAAACAAGGACAAGCACTACTTCAATTACATTTAGAGCTTTCCTCTATGTAGAGTGTAAAGCTCAGTTTGAATAATGAAGGAGACTTCAATTTGAGGCCATGGGAAAACCTTTTTTTGTTAGGGTGAGCCAGAGCTCCCACCAATGGTCCTCTTGTTCAATTATTCAAATTATTACGAGAAAGTTCTGGTTTCTCTGCATGACCTCTGGGTAATTTTTGCTGCATTAATTGTAATATTCCAAATCACTCTTTCCTGTTGGATCCATTCTTCAAACCCCACAGGGACCCCTTCCTTTTTGGGAATGTATAATTATCCCTACAGACCCTGGACTCCGGCTTTATCTGCTTCATTCTTTGTAGCGTGCACGCTGATTAGTTTGTTGTTTTGCTATTTCATGAAAGTTTCTTTTCTAAACAACTGGATCAAGCAGTCTTACTCATTAAAGTCGCCAGAGCCAGTTCCCAGGGAAGGCACTGGCCAACTATCCAGTCTAGGACCAGAGGGCTTCCCCTCTTGTTATGAATATGAACGAGGCCAAACTTTCTCTGGAGAAAGAGGTTCTCGTTTATTAAAATAGCTGCAAGGAATGGGGTACCTAGGATAAGCCCGAGCATCCACACAGCCAGCCAAAACCAGAACAGTGTGCTATCCCCAAGTGCACTGGGTTCTCCCCAGAAAACACGTTTCCCAAAAGAAAAACCCCAACCCAACCAAAATTCCCTGATTTATAGTTGCCTTTGAGTCCAGGATTGGTCCATTTTGGATCTGCATGGTCACTGGTCCTTTTCTAGGCTTCCCATTGCTCTTTAATGGCATTCATTCTGGACCAATTGTTTCTGTAGGGCTTCAAATTATTAGTCACATCTTCTATCCAATCCCTCTTTGACCTTGCCTTGCCCTGCCAGACTGCCCTTCCACCAAACCCTGGACGTTTCTCCTAGAACATTCTAATAACCACCCCCCGCCCCCTCTTAACATAATCCAATTAATATAACATAATTAATACAATATAATTGAACTATACACTAATTTAACATAACTTAACTTTTACTTACAACATCTCCCCCCTCTAAAACTTTATCGGGCTTTAGCCTGCATCAACCTCTTCACAGTCTCTTGACACTTATTTAATTAGTTTTTCACCAGTCCTTTAATCAGTGCTTTAACATGTTCCTCTTCAATCGTGTATAGTGGTCTCAACGTCTGGTAAATCTGGTTCATAAACTCCATATCTTCTCCTTTAATCAGTTTCTTTTCCGAACCGATCCATTTTTCTTTCATAGGGTATTCCCCCAATAATTTCTGTTTAAAAGTTCCCTATATTTTCCAGTAGCCAATACACTTTGCCCTCCTCTATACAGGTTGGTAACGGTAAAGGTGGATACAATTGGGGCTTGGATTCGACTGTGTTCTGAGGACGGCAGTGCGAGACTCTCCTGCATACAGAGGATGATAGCATTTTTCACACTCTTGTATCTCCCCTTTATTGATGCTGATAGGTAGGAGGATCAAGAGAACTGGGCGTCTGTTACAGGCTACTCTCTCATTCACTGATCCCGTCCGCAGAGGATCAGTGAATCTTTTTGGCAAGAGTATATCCTGATCTAGTCTTGCCCCCGCTGTCTTCTCTTTCCTTACTACTGTGATGTTCTTACCGGTTACTGTTGCAGGATCTACTTCCCCTTTTGTATCAACCTGTTCTTTCTTTCTTTTAGGGCCAGATTGCTCTGTGCATGGGATAATGCTCTATCCCTTCTCAGATCACAGGATCTGTAACAGGGAATACCAGAGATTAAAACATGTTCTTGATAATTCATATAATCTCATTCCCATATATAAATACCATTTCCTTAAGTTAAAAGAATGTTAAAAACTTCTCAAATCAATATCTTTTAATAAATCGAACAGAGTTCTTATTATAACTTCTAGCTTATGTGGTTCTTATGGTGTTCCTGATGTCTTCTTTAATATATGTGTAGTGGGAGATCATCCCTCAGGAGCAGCAAAACCGGCCCTTTTACTCTGGTGACATGTGTCCATCCTCCTTCTTGCATCCTTGTGGCTGATTCTGTGATGAGTAAAACTTGAAAAGGACCTTCCCATTTTGGAGTTAGTGGTTGTTCTTTCCACGTCTTTATTAACACCCAGTCACCAGGCTGGAATTTGTGGATTTTAAAATCAATAGGAGTAGTTTGAGGAAGGTATCCCTTGTTCCTTAACTCCTCTAAAGTGGAGGTTATAGTCTTTATATATTCTCACGCCTAATTCTCCTTCTCCATCTTGTATTACCTGCAGTAGTTAGGAAAGGTAAGCCAAACATCATCTCCTATGGAGAAATCCCTATATCTGCCCTTGGGTTAGTCCTTATTCTCGATAATGCCAGAGGGAGACATCTTAACCAATTCGTTTTTGTTTCTTCTGGTAATTTTGTGGGAGTTATCCTAAGAGTCTGGTTCATTTTCTCTACTCTTCCGGAACTTTGAGGTCTCCATGGGATATGAAATCTCCAGATGATATTTAAGGCCTCTGTTATTTGTTGTAATATTTTGGCAGTTGTAATATTTTGGCAGGACCTCTATCAGAGTCAAAAGTATTAATCATTCCATATTGGGGTACGATTTGTTCTAAAAAGATTTTACTTACAGTCTCGGCTGTTGTGTTTGTGGTTGGGTATGCCTCCACCCAATGAGCTAGATGATCTATTATCACCAGTAAATACTTCTATCTCTGTACTTGTGGTAATTCTGTAAAGTCTATCTGTACACATTGAAATGGCCTTTTGGCTAATTCTCTACCTCCTTGAGGTAATTTTCTCATTACTTTGCTATTTATCTTCTGACAGACCATGCACTCTCCAGTTATGATCTTGGCAATTTCCCACACCCCGATAAGTTCTCATAAAGTGATCGTGTACAGCTTGAGTGCCCCAATGGGTTGGGGCATGTAGGTCCCCTAATATCTTTCTGGTTAATGCCTTGTTTAAGACTTGTCTACCGTCTGGCATGCTCCATTCTCTTTTTCTGTTTTGGACTGCACCATGTTTTAGTAATTCCTCTTGTCCTTTTTCATTAAATTTTCTTGATCTTCCTCATTCCCATCTCCTACTCCATTTAACCTGAAGATCTTTTCCGAATCCTCTAGAGCGGCCTTTTTTGCAGTTACGTCAGCCAAGTTCTTCCCTTTTATTTCTCTAGTGTGGCCTTTTTGATGTCCCTTTATATGTACCACTGCAATTTCTTTTGGTCCTTCCAAGGCTTCTAACACTGCCTTTATGAGGCCTTCATGAATTAGGGTTTTCCCTTTGAGTGGACAAATCCTCTCTCTGCCCAAATCTTCCCAAAAGTAGGTACTACCCCATAGGCACATTTAGAGTCAGTGAATATGGTACCACTCCTTTGACCAAGCCATTTTAGCCCTTTTAATCATGCATATAGTTCACAGCATTGTGCAGACCGACTACTGGGGAGCTTTCCTTTTCCTATGACTGTCATCGTATGTCCATTTACAAGAGCATACCCTGATACTCGCTTGTCATCTTCTACCCGTGATGAACCAACTATAAACAGTATGTCTCCTTCAGGTAAAGGTAGTTCTAATAAATCTTCTCTAACTTTTACCTGCAAATCTATGATTTCAAGGCAGTTGTGATTTCTCACAACTGGGTTTGGTTTTGGTGCTGGTGATGATAGTATTCCTTTCATTCGGTCAGCAGCTAATCTCGTATATCCTTTCCCAATTAGATGGCCTAGATCCTTTACTTCTGGTTCCACAAATTGTAACTTTCTTTTAGATACTTGTAACCCCTTTTCCCCTAGGACGTTCAGTAAATTAACAGTTGTTGTTTGTACCTCTTCTTTCTGTAGTGGGAGATCATCCCTCAGGAGCAGATAACGCCCCAGAAATTAACAGATCATCTACATACTGTAGGATTTGAGATCCTTTTTCAGGTATACACTCTTTCATTAGTTCTTCCTGGGTTTGACCCAATAGCTTTGGTGACTCTGTGAATCCCTGAGGCAATCTTGTCCATTGGAATTGTTGTTTTCTCCCGGTTTCCTCCTCTTCCCATTCAAACGCGAACCATTTTCTACTTTCTTTCTCAAGCGGTCAGGACCAAAATGCATCTTTTACATCTATAACACTAAACCATTCATGTCTCCATGGTACTTTGCTCAAAAAATTATAGGCGTTGGCTGGATACTACTGGATATCGAGGAACAGTTTGCCTATTTACTTCTTGTAAATCTTGGACTAATCGGTAGGTGCCATCGGGTTTCTTTATGGGTCATATTGGGGTGTTATGTGGAGACATGCATGGTTCTAAAATTTGTCTTTAAATAAGTCTTTAATTACAGGTGTTAGTCCCTGTGTTCCATTCTATGGAAATTGGACATTGTTTAACACTTATTGAGGGAATGTCAGGTTTCATTTTGATTTCTATGGCTGGAATTTCCAACAGTCCATGACCCCCTCCTTCTGCCCGCACTCTCGGATCTATCTCTCTCTCATCTTCTACTTTAAAAACCATCATTTTCACTACCATACATTTTCCTTCAGGGACTACCCCTATTCTTAAGTGCGCTTGTAAATCCCGGCCTAAGAGCTCAGAGTCTAATTCAGGTATATACAGCAGGTCAGCACAGCCTTCTCTGAAACTTCCTTTTATAGGTACTTCTTCAATAATGGGTACTTCAAAAGGCTTATTCTCAGCACCTTTAACTTTACAGGTTTGGTTCCTTAATTTGCATCCCTTGGCAATCTTTGACATACTTGAACAATCTGCTCCAGTATCCACTAAAAACTCCATTTCCTCATTCTGGGGGCCAATTTCTATGTTGACCAGGGGCTCCTTTTGATGTCCAATATCATCCCTCAGAGCATAGAGCCCCTGACACCCCTAGTCCTCTCCTTTCAGCCTTCTGCCTAAGGTGTCTTGTTCCTGAGCAATAGCCTCATCCATCTTTCTTTTGATGCAGAAATTTCTGGTGTGTCCTTTCTTACCACAATAAAAGCATATGATTTCTGCCCAAGGTGGTCTTCTCTTGGGCCAAGGGCACTTATTATCTCTGGCTCACACCTTCTACTTGGCTGATCTTTAAACCCACTTCTTCTTGGACCTATGAACTCCCTTTTTCCATCTCCCAGTGACTCACTAGCCTCAAATCTAGCACTTTCTCTAGCTACTGCTACCATCATTTTTGCTTTTGTCCAGGTCTTCTCCTCATCCCTCTTTAGATGTACTTTTTGCCCCTCTCTCTCTTAACGCGTTCGTTCCTTTTTCCTGCCAATCATCTAACTTTTCCAATTTCCTTCGTATATCCACCCAGGCCTTAGCTACCAATTGAATTTTAACTAAAACTTGTCCCACTGGACTATCTGGATCCACACTTGAGTATAACTGAAAGTTTCTTTTCAATCTTTCTAACCAGGCTCTGGGTGATTCATCTCGCTCCTGTTGACTATCAAATGCCAATCTTGCCTTAATCATTCTAGGGACTGCCTCTCTTATCCCTCTTACAATTAATGTCCTATATTGCCTCATGCTCGCTCTTCCCTCTTCCTGGTTAGGATCCCAGTTAGATGGGTTAATAGGCATTTTATCGTCCCCTCCAGGACCCCCCTCTATTTTCTCTTTCCCAAGCTCTCATAGCTGTGGTACGAATCATTTGTATTTCTTCGGAAGAGAAGAATATTTCTAGGATAGATCTTCATTCCTCCCACGTCAAGATGTTAGGCCCTAAGAATTGGCCTAACTGTTGGGAGATGCCTATTGGGACTTCTAAGAAAGTTTTAATTTCTTTCTTAAATTTTCTAACTTCAGAGGCAGTCAGTGGTGCGTTCACAAAGCCAATACTTCCCCTGCTTCCTCCCATAGGCACTTCCCTTAGAGGAAACAACTTTGCAATTCTCCCACATTCTTCTTGAATTTCCTTGCTTGGAACCTGGTATGATATTGATGGCTTGCTACATGCTCATCTGGTTCAATTCACTTCTTTTCCTCTATATCTTTACAACAACAGGCCCTTTTCACTCCCTGACCTTTTGTTCTCAAACTTTCCTCCTGCTTTTGACTCTCAGTATGTTTGGCTATAGGGGACAAATAAAAAGGAATGGTTTGTGATGTTCCAGGAATAAGAATAGGGGAAGAGGTACTTTGGGTTATGGTTGAAGTATGGAGGGAAAATAAAGAGGGGTATTTTGGAAAGTCTTAGGAGCCAAGATTGGGCTATGGATACTCTGAGTGGTACTAGAGACCGCTGTCTGGGTACTTGAGGAACTGGAGGGAATCTGCAAAACGGAAGGAGTACCAGAATGGGCAGGTTCTGGTATATTTAGGAAAGGAGGTGGTACAGAAGAGGGGATGCCGGGAGCAGGACCACTTGAATTAAAAGGTTGAGGTGATTTTACAACTCCTGTGGGAGTAGATACTAAAATTGCATCCACCTCGTGAGAAGGTACCGAGGGCTACAAGGTTGGAGGCGGGGGAGGAGGAAGGTGGTCTATAGGAGGAGTCGAAGGAGGAGGGAACAGGAGGTTATCTAAGGGATCAGGAGGGGGCAGTGAAGGAAGATGATCTATAGGATCCCACCGCCTTTCCGGTAGCTTAATTTCTTCTTTTTCTTCTTCTCTGGATGCTTTATATACTTTTATTTCCACTTCCTGTTTCTCCCTTTCTAACCAACATTTTGCAGAGCTAATCTCTTCCTCACAAGGTTCTACTCAGGTATTGACATATCTATTTAAAGCTGTACACCGCCAACTTTCTTTTGTCCCGTACCAGGGCCAATAAACAGGTCCTTCAGCAATACTCTCTTTGGGCCATATTTCTGTGCAGTACCTTATCATTTTGATTTTATCTAGATCCTTCATACCCTCATTAGTATCCCAATATACTAAAAGTTCACCTAAAGGACTACTAGGAGGTATTTCATTAAAAACTTCCATCCCTTTTCTCTTCCTGCTGGCACTTTTTCCAGCACACTGCCCCCTCTTTACCTAGCAATTGATATCCAATTACAGTTTCTTTTAAAATTTATTTATTAATTTTTATATTTATGTAAATTATTTTATTTTAAATTTTTTATCTTTCCATTTCTTTTAAATTTAATTTTTTTTATTTTTCATAAGGGATAAGTATTAGTTATTAATGAGGAAGAGAAAAAATAATTATTGTGGAAATTATAATAACGGTTACATTTAAAAGTTCGTCATTGCAAGAGACAAGACAAAAATGGCAACTTCAAGAAATGTTTGATGTGGGAAAGAAAATATATATGGTGGCTTTGGTGGGAAACAAAACAAAAAAACATGCTGACTCAAAGAAATATTTAGTGTGGGAAACAAAATAAATATGACAGCTTAACAAGGGTTTCGGAAGAAACATGTCAATTCAAATGAACATTTATTACCTATGAAAAGTGAAATGTCAAAAATAAGTCCAAAACCAAAAGTAATATCTATCCTTTTAGCTGGAAAACTAAATAATAAAGATGGCTATTTCAAGAAATGAAACAACTTACAACCACTTGCTCAACCAAATACAAAATGGCTGCTTCTCACCACGCACTTCACCAAATACAAAATGGCTCTAGCGAGCCGCTTGCCCAAAAGACAAAATGGCTACTCTGAAACAAACTACCTGCTCAACCAAATACAAAATGGCTGCAGCCAGTTACACACTCAACAGAAAACAAAATGGTCACGCTCAAACAAACTACCTGCTCACCCAAATACCAAATGAGCAGAGCCAGCCACCTGCTCAACAAAAGACAAAATGGCTACACTGAAACGAACCACCTGCTCAACCAAATGCAAAATGGCCACAGTGGGGTTTTATACTTGCTCTCCCTGAGTAGCCGCCAGAGGACTTCTGGCTGGTCCTTACCTCCAAAGCTCACTCTGCAGGGATCCCGACAGCTGATGTACAAAGGGCTTCCACCGGAGTGGCTCTTCCTCTCGAATTGTTCCCTAGCTTAGACAGGTTCTAACCTCCCCTTCAGCCCTAGCGGCTGAAAGGGCCCTTCCCCAGCCGGCGGCCCTCCTCCCCCCTGAGGGTCACCGCACCTTTGAAGTTTAGGCCCCTCCGTTACCCATGCGACCCCCTGAGGGGATCCTAGCTCAGGGTCCTGAGTCTGTCCCACCTACCACCCGCCAGTGGGATCCTAGCTCGAGGAGTCCCTAACTCCTAAGGTTGGGCACCCTCCCCTTCCCCTGTCTCAGAAAGGGCCACTCTCCGATACGATGGTTACTTTATCTGGAGGTCTCCTTATAGGAGTTTTTCTCCCACCCCTAAGGTCCTAGTTCCTCAGAGACTAGACTCCCCTGGTCTATCTCTGAGGAACAGCCCTCCAGGAGATTTGAGCTAGTGGTCAGAGCTTTTGCCCCTCACTCTGGGCACTCCGGCCCACTAACCCCCTCCACTCAGGGACAATGGCCCAAATTCCCCCTCAGAGCCTCCACTCACTGCAGGAACGAGAGCCTGAGCAGGTAAGGGCGGCTAGAGGAGGGTACTCCCCTGTCTCCCCTGCTCTAGGGGTCCCTAGGGGTACACGCACTCAACGACTGCAACACTCGCTTCCCCCACACACTCGCTTTGTGAGTCTGCACCTGCAGGCCCCGTCTCAATCACGCACATTCACTTTGCACCCCCTCACACCTTGAACCCCACTCACCCTGCTCAGAGGCAGTGTGAGCCCCGCTCCCTCTCAGAGGGCTCTCACCTTTTTGGGTGGTTGTGTCCTCTGAAGCCTTGGCTATAGGCAGCAATTCCTCCCACAGTCTGACGTAGTCCAATCCCTGGCAACCAAAGAAAAAAGGTGGCTGGACGCGTCTCCCAGGTCCACTGCTACCCTGGAACATTTTCAGACGTGGCTTAACCTGGATGAGGCCCCAAAAAGATGTTAAGAATTCGAACCAGGCCAGAGTCTGAAAAGGCAAAAGGCTCTCGTTTACTAAGAAAACTACAGAGGAGGAGAGTTTTAGGGGAGCCCAAACTCCCACGTTAGAACACAAAGATAAGAATAGGCCAAACATGTTGGGTTATCCCTGAAAAAGTAGTTCCCTGAGAGTGAGAAGATCCTTAAACCAAACTGAAACCCTCATTTTGTAACCCCTCGCACATCCAGGATTGGTGGGTTTTGGATCCACGCATCGATTGGTCGTTTTCCAGTATTCTCATTGGTCCTTATTGATATTCATTCTGGACCAATCATTTTCTCAGGGCATGAAATGATTGGTCAAGTCCCCTGTCCAATCACCGCACGGCCCACTTTGACTACTGCCCCCACCAAACCCCTAGTCCTCCCCAGGACCCACAAAAAACACCCATCAACTCACCCCAAAACACAAATTCCCAACCCAGGTCCAATTGAACGCATTTAGAACCCCACTTCAAACAGCTTCCTTCTACGTATGACCATCCATTAATTTCTCCTTCAAGGGGAATTCTGATCTTCCCTACATCAACAATACTCTTCTCTTATCTAAGCAATGCATCATGAAGGAAGCTTTCTATGCTCTACAGTCCTAACTAAATGAAGCCTCGCCAAGAAAACCTCAAAACATTGCATGTGCTATCTATGGCACAGATCCTCTTCAAAATCAGGCGATGGCCAAAGCTCTAGCCAATGATGATGCGTCCCCTTTTCCCCTCTTTGTGCTGGTGTTCACAGGGGTCCCAGGATGAGGGAAAAGAGAGAATCTTGACTCCAAGTTTCAGAAGGTTGATTTATTCTTCCATGACACATATGCTATAAAAATGACATATGAGAAGAATACTCAAAGAAGGAAAGAAAGGATTTCATCTGAAAGGCTTGCAAGAAAAGGGAAAGAATGAAATGATAATAAAATCATGTCACTGACTGGACAACTGGACTGTGATTGGCCATTAATTAGAAACAGCCACACGAGACCAATCAAAGATGCACCTGTTGCATTCCACAGCAGCAGATCATTCTTGTTTACATTTTCGTTCTTGAGGCTTCTCAGGAGAAAAATCCTGGCAGAAGGATGTTTAAGAAAAGATCACGGCGCCGCCTGCTCTCAGCTGGCAGGGCACAAGGGCCTCTTGAGCCGCAGGCATCTCCTCTGCGCTCTACTTGCACTTGCTTTCTCCAGTTAAGGCAAGCAAAGCCGCTTGGCTCAGGATGTTCTTTGGGCTTCTGAAAGGCTCTGGCCACTTAGCTACAGCATGGCAAGGAAGGGAGTCTTACAAGGCTCTGCATATTTTAGAGTTTTATTGTCACTCCAGCTGAAACAAAGTATCCCCTGGCTACTTCTGCCTCTTCAGCATTCTGTCCTGCAGGTGGCCTGCTCAGACTGACAGCTTGGGGCACCTGCAGGCTCCAGTTCTGCTGCAGCCCAGCTCTTCCTCTCACAGCTGACTTATTATTGTGACAATTTGTTCATTTCTACCTAAAAGATACCTCAGAGCTTCCCTCAATTAACAATCCACTGCTCTAAGCTAAACAACCCTCTTGTATCTAAGCTACCTACATTCTATAGTCCTTAAAAGTTGCTCCCTACATGTCCTAAAGTTTGAAAAATATTCTCTTTTGGAGAAAAACACAACCGAGCTTTCGATTGAACCTGAAACCTAAGCTAAGCTAAGCTAAGCTAAGCTAAGCTAAGCTAAGCTAACCTAACGTAACCTAACCTAACCTTACCTATCCTAACACCTAAAGTGACCAATTTAGAAAACCTACTCCTATTTCCTATCTACAGCCCAGCTCCTCCTCCAACTCAGGGGATGGCTGAAACTCCGGCCGCAGATGACACATGCCCTTCTCCCTCCTCTCAGCTGGCGGGGCACGAGGCGCAGGCATCTCCTCCTCAGGCGCAGGCGTCTCCTCTCCAGTCTTCCTGCACTCCCTTGGCTGAGATGATGAGAGCAGCCAGGCTGGAGGCAGGATCGCCTGCGGTCACAAAGGGATGCTGCCCAGAGGAAAAAGGAAACAAAGAAAGGAAGCCTTACTTTCCAGGAAGGCCTGCTGACGGGCTCAAGCAGGACTCCTTGGCTACCAGAAAGACACACAAAGAGCACTGAGAAATAGCAGCGTGTCCGCCTGCGCCTTCCTGTCCTGGCAGCCGTCTGAGCCACGTGGCCCACACTCCTCCTCACGCCTTCCTGCAGGCGTCCTCAGCTGACAGGCCTTTTTGCCCCTTTGCTTTTTCTTACCTGCAGGAGTTCCTGGGCAGACCAGCGCCTGTCCTCGTCAGCCTGCAGGCAGCAGCGGAGGAAGTCGCGTAGGAGAGCCGAGTGGTGCCTGGGGTTCTGCAGTTTTGGGGGCCCGTTCCTTTCGATCAGTTCAAAAACCTACAGCACAAGGATGCAAGAGGACACTCGACCTGCTCCTTTGCTAGCCACATCATCAGCTCTATGCACAGAGCCCCCTTTCGAAGCTGCACCTTACCCTGAGACGGGTCTCCCGCTTGTAAGGAGCTTCCCCTTCCACCATTTCCAGCCCCATGATGCCCAGGGACCAGATGTCTACTTTGGGGCCGTAGGCTTCTCCTCTCACCACCTCCGGTGCCATCCAGCTGGGAGTGCCCACGCTGGAGCTGCGCCTGCCGCGCTCAGGGCTGAGCTGGGCACAGAGGCCAAAGTCAGCTGAGGAGAAAAACAAAGCCTGTCAAAGCCAGCTACCACTGGCAAAGCAGCCAAAAGGATTGCCCACTCACAGCCCGGCCAGGCCATGCTGAGTCGAGCTGAGAAAGCGGCTGAGCTCTCCTGCCACGTGCCTGGAGCCAGCGAAAGAAGAAGCCATCGGCCACTTCAACAACACCCTGAACATTCACGCACCGGCCAAGCGGAGCTCCTGGCCAAGTGGCACTCACCAAAAGGCAGCCCCACAGCACAGGCTGCAAAAGCCGCACCTGCACAGGGATACCCACCCAACTTGACAGATCCATCGGTGCCCACAAGAACATTGCAGCTTTTGATGTCTCTGTGGATGACTTGGCGGCAATGAAGGAAATCAAGTCCTTGCAGGCACTGAGAGAGAAAAAGGAGGGAGGCAAAGTTAACACGCAGGATGTCATTTCATCCTGCCAGAAAGGAAAGAGCCCAACAGGATTGACAGCTTTCCCAGGGAATTGGGAGCCAGGGCACAGCATCATGCTGCTGTCACAAAGAAGAGCTTGCTGCTTCAACACTCTTGGAAGTTTTTGCTACATTTCCAAGCCAAGGCATCTGGGCTTGCAAAAGTTCCACCGGCCATCGGTACAAAGAGCGTCACCTTTGGCTGGGAGGCGGCACGGCAACGATTGTTGGCGAAGCCCAGTGGCAGCAGAGGAGGAAGCGGCGCCTTAGACCTGTGCCAGAATCCGTTGCCACCTCGGCTGCGATGTTATCCTTGGAAGCTGAGGACAGGTCTTTCCCTTAGCTTGAAATTCTGCCACCGCCATGCTGCCTTCCAGTGGTAAGGAATGTAGGACAGACAGACAGGCTGCAGGCAAGCATTGCGAGGCAAAGCTGCCAAGAGGAAACAAGTGAAAGCAAGCCAGTGAGGCAGCACCAGCGCCACAGGTCAGACAGCATAAAAGAGTGCAAGAGCAGAGCCTAAGGAGTGCAGGGACGCCGGCAGGCAGTTCCCTTCCCACGCTCTTGCTTCTCCTCTGTGTCTTGGCGGAAGCAGCAGCAAAAGAAGGCTGAGAGCCAGAAATCGCTGCTCTCCTTAACCTCCAGCTGACAAGCAGCATCCTGGCAGGCCTGGCCAAGCACAAGCGGGATCCCTCACCTCCCGACAGACAGCGCCTATCTGTCCTTCCGCCAGGTACACCGCACAGAGCACATCAAACAAGGTGCCGCCGTCCACAAACTCCATGGCCAGCCAGAGCTGCGCATCCACCAGGTAGCTGGAAGAAGAAAAGCACGGCATGGAAAGAGAGCAATGGGCACAGCTCAGTCACTCGAGGGCCTGAGCACGACTTTTGCCACTGCTCTCCAAGCTACGTGTGCCGCAAGAGACTATTGAACAGCAGGTCAACCTCCTGCCACCCTCTGGAGACGAGCGGACAAATGGGAAAGAGCTCCGTTCTCTGCCACTGACCAAAGGGCATTGTCTCTTCTGGCTTGCACTAGCTAAAGCTGCATTGACGTGACCGTACGCCAACCTGTCTAAGTAGGTGACAATATTGGGATTCCTGTTGTCCCTCATGGCCAGGATTTCGTTGGCAGCCAGCTCCTCGGACATCCCCTCCTCAACGGACATGATCTTGATGGCCACCTGAAAGGACACGGGCGACGGTTGACTTGAGAAGACGCGCCCTGCTCGAGATCACAAGGAGCACGCAGCCAGTGCTTGTGCAATCAGGCAGCCAGCTGTGCCAAAGTGCCTTGTTCCTAGACAGCAGAGCTTAGCAGGAGCACCAAAGCCCATGCCAAATGCATTCTGCACCCTGAGCTTAGACTGTACTTGAGAGGAACAGCCTCTGTGGCAGACATGGAGCGACCAGCCAAAGCTCCAGGCAGGGCTGACAGCAGCGATAAAAGCACTGCAGAGCTGCAAAATGCCATGGTGCTGTTGGCACTTTACCTGTTGTCCGCTGCTGGTGTCAAGGGCTTTATAAACAGCTCCGAAGCCCCTAGAAAGAAAACAGCAGCAGAAAAAGGCCATTTATCCCTGGCACTGAAAGCAAGCCTAGGCAGGAGATCTCCCCAGGCTGCCTGCATGCCTTCAAAAGGGCCCGGCTGCGACGTCTCTTTTTTGGCCAACAGCACATCAGCCCGTGAGGCCTCTGCCATGCGGGCCAGGCTGTCCCAGGGAGCACTAGGGTCCGGCATGAAGACCAAGGCCCGCTGGAAATCTCCAAGGCAAGCGCCCACTTAGGTCACTTCCAAACCTAAAGGGAACTCTCTCTTTGTGAGGGTGTGCATGCATGGGTGTGTCAAGAAAGTGAGAACAATTAGAGTCAGAACACTGTCTTTGAGAATCTGACATTTCTTGGATGCCGAGGTGCTCTTTCAGGCCATAAACTTGCCGGGGCGTTTTCCAGCTCCTGCTCCTCAGCGCTGCAAGCTAGACATTGCCAGCATCAACTTGTCTTTGAGGAGCCCTTTGCATTGCTCTGACTGAGCAGCGCTGGCAGGCGACAGGAGGTCAAGCCAGAGTCTGACCGTGATTGGAGCTTGCCTGACTTCACGCTTGATATTGCAGCAGCCAAAGACCCGGCCCACACTTTTGGGAAATGACCTGACGTCACACTTACCCTCGTCCGAGTTCTTCAAACGCCGTGTATCTGCTCATTGGCTGGCCCACACTCACAATGCTCCCTGAAAGACAAAAGCAGGCCTGCTCACTTGTATGCCCAGACGCCGCTCCCTAGACCATCCCAAAGGCAGCCCCACCGCTAGCAGCTGTGGGCCCTTTTGGCTCCCTTGGCTTCCAAGTGCTGAGAGCAGCAAATGGGAGGGCCATCTTCTGCACCTTTCATCGGGTGGCCTTTGCAAGGAGGACTTCATTGCTTTCAAGCACAGCTTGATAAGCCAAAAGGATGAGCCCTTAAGAAGGGGGCCCAAAGAGGTAAGCAAGGGCCTTTGCAGCCTCTGCAGTCACACCCCCCCATCACTGGCAAGGCTTCCTAGAAGCACAAAGTGTCTGAGCCGCAGGAGGAGTAAGAAGGAGAGCCAAAAAGCAGCTGGGGCCAGAGAGCTGCCTGGGGCCTACGCACTTGCTAGGTGCCAGCCTTCTGCTCAAGCAGAAACAATCTCTGCTTTTCTCTTTGGCACAGAAGGCAGCCCAGGCAGAGCCAAGGCAGGTCCAGCCGCCCTCATAGGCAGCTGGAACTCCCTGAGCGCTGCCACGCTGCCTCAAAGCACAGCAACAGGTTCTGCAGAGGGCCCTGAGGGCCTCTGGCACCGGGGGGAACTTCTGGCGCAGCCTACACCCAGACACGCACGCAAGGCACTGCTCTGGCACACAGGAAATACAGCGGACGTACTCAGTGTCTTCAGGCCCTGCTCCTCTCTGCTCTCGGCCTGCGGGGCTGCGCTGCTGGATGAAGTGCCAGCAGCGGGGGGCCAGCTGGCTGCTGCAGGCCATGCTGCTCCGGCGGCACCAGGCTGAATTGCAGAGCGGGTGTTGAGCTGGGACAAGAAAGGATTGCCCGTCAGAAGGGTGGCTGGCACAGATGCCCAGCACAGCGCACGCCACTAGCAGGGCCTTGGAAAGATGCCCTCAGCCACCGCCAGGCCTCTCCAGCTATTGGGCCCTTTCCCATGTCCCCTTCTCAAAGGCAATGGGAAAAGAACAAAGGCTTTTTTGATCCAGCCCCTGGTGGCCGCTTCCATGCTCCATTGTTTCAACTTTTCTGCTAGACACTGGCAACAATGGAGCGATGGGCTTGTGCAGATGCACAAAGAGATCAGAGCACAGCCCCAGAGCCTCCTTGCTTTCTTCCTCCTGTGTTTTCGCGGGCAATGAAATCGCCCCGGAGGTGGCGTGCAACCGTCTGCTCAGAAACCCGGAGCATGTCCCTCCTCTGATCTGTTTCACGGATTTCCCCTCTCCATGTCAGCCTTTAGGCAGCGGCCCTTCGGAGCCGCCTTCCAGCCCTGCCCAGACCGATGCGCCCTTTCCCATGCAGAGCTGAGCAGGATTCTCCTCCCCAAACTCCGCTCTGACCGCCTGCAAGCCCAGCGCAGCCTACATTGTGCCTGAAGCTAATTAGTCCATGCAGAGGGCAGGTCCCTTCCAGGGGCCACTGCCTGCCAAATACCCCACCAGGCTGTCAGCTGCCTCTTTGGGCCGCTCTGCCCGCTGACCGCAGGCTGCCTGCACTGCCACCGGCCACAAGGGGCTGACTCCTACCCTGGCAAGAATTGAATGCTGCCTCTTGTCTATTGCCAAGAGACATTCTCGGGCCCTCTCAGCATCCCAGCCAAGTGATGCTTGAAGGTCAAAGTTGAGAAGCCATTGGCCAGGCCTCCCTGGCTTGGCTGAAGCAGCACTATGTCACGGCAGGCACACAGCCCCCAGCACCTTAAGCCGCGAGCAACAAGGCCTGCTCCAAGCAAACCTTGAAGCTTGGCACTGCAGCCAAGGCAGTGCCAAGCTCAGCTGCCACTTACCAGCTCTGCACCTTCAGGCTGTGGAGGAACAGCAGCTGGAGGCTTGGTGTTCCTTTGCTCCTCTTCAACCTCATCCTCAATGACAGAGGGAGCCAGAGGAGTTGCTGAGCCTGCTGCTGAGCCCTGCAGACAGACACAAGTGAGAGAGACGCGCAAGAGCCAATCCCTTGGCAGCTGCTTTCTCTTGGCAAGGGAAAGGACCCAGGAGAAGGGCAAATGATACACTTGGATGCAAGTGGCACTCTGAGTCAGGGAAACGCCAGGAAGAGGACTGGGGTCTTGCTCTGCTGTTCCTTGAAAGGCTCTTCCTTGGAAAATCAGCAAACAGCCAGTGCTCCCTTTGCTACTGCTGATGCCACCAGGCACTTGGCCTTTCTTTCAGCCTGCCACGCTGGCACTCCACTGCACTCTACTGCCAAAGGCCAAGCTGGCAGAAGTGCTGCACAATTCTCCCACGCCAGCAAGGTCAGAGCTTCCTTTGCCACTCACCAAAGGACAGGCTTGTCTCCAGCCACATGTCAGGTGACCTGCAGGGAGCAAGGGAAAAGTGGTGGCTTCTCCATGGCCATTTTCTTCCCAAATAACCTGGGTCAGGTTATTTGGCAAGAAAAGAGCAGAGCCAAGCAAAAGCCAGGTGATGCCAGCCCCAGGATGAACCTTTACTTACGAGTCAGCTGGGTCACGTAGAAGACAGAATAAGCCACAGAAAAGACCGTGCAAACCGCGGCACAGACTTGCCCGATCATTTTGGCAGCGCTGTGCGGGTTTGCACGCCGAATGCCACCCAAGGGAAATGGAAGAGTCCTCTCGGGGTGCAGGCCGTCTTCTGGGAACTCCTTGATCGCAAGGATCCTGCTGCAGGGAGCGAGCGGAAGAGCTGCTCTGCACAAGCAGGCCTTGCGCGCCCCGGGACAACGCTGCGCTGACAGCACTGTGACGTGGCGCCGCTCCCTTGACCTCACAATAGCAGCTGCCCTGGCTTTGTTGTGCCCAGCAAGCCCACCCTCTCTAGAGCCGAGGCAAAAGGAAGGCCTGGCAAGTTCTCCTCAGTCATAAAGCAGCAGCAAATGACCTCACAGTCCATAGGGCAGTGCTCAAGGCATCCCAGGGGAGCCCAAAACAATGAGCCAGCCCTCCTAGCGTCCAAGAAATCCAAGCAAACATGACTTTTGGTCCCAAAAGCTTGGACTAAAAGCAAGTGTGCTTCTTCTAGGTGGCATCTTACTTGGTTCTGAAACGCCTCACTTCTTCCATGCCATTTAGGGGGCAAAAGAAGCCAAGAGAATAAATGGCCAGGAGCATTGTAGGCTGCAGCTGCTTCTCGAGCACGTGGGTGCATGCTGACCTTTGCTCTGACTGGGTTTGGAGGCCGACGTCCCGTTGTGGCAGCTGGCTTAGCTCTTGACGCAAAGCTCCTCTCGTCCTGCTGGCTGTTTCTCAGGCAACTGAAAGTCTCAGCACGTCCGGAAGAGCTGTGCGCTGCGTCTTGGCTTGCCACACTTTTGTTTCGTCAGAGCTCTGGCAGCGGCCTGCGGCCCACTGCTCTGCAATGGCCTGCAGATGTCGAGCCCAAAGGAGGCCCCTTTGGAACAGGCCAAAGCTGCAGTGGGAGGGATGTTGGCCCCAGCTCCATGCTCCCTGTAAGATTCCTTGCAGAGATTTGGGCAGCCACATCCCAGTACTAATGAGATGCAGTCATTTCCTTCTCTGTCAAAATCTTGAGGCAGACCCAGGAGACATCCTAAAAGTGGAACAAAATACTGGGTGGGTATCACCGGCCGGGGGCAATGTACAAATCACAAACGGGATGGGACTGCTGTGAACATGCCTTGAGCTATCTTTGTTTTCAGCATCAGTCTCATTACATGGTTATGACAAAGGGAAGATGCCAGCATGTCACATCCCAGGCAGCAGACAAAGAACTTAATGTTACAACTTACTTTATAAGTTTTTTGACTAATCACACAAAGCAGAAGCATACTTACAGTAGTTCCATCCATCTGCTATAAGCACACGTACCTTTGGGTTAAAAAGTGTTTCCTTATTTCGAATCAAATACTGGCTTGTAAGCCTTAATACTCAATGCACAGCGCTCCATTATTAGGCTTCAGACTTCCTAATATCTTGCTAGATAACCTTTTCTACAGCTTAGGGAGTTATCCTAGACAAGCGTTAATACGCAGACCATTGTTCTATTTGTCCTTGCTTTTCTACTTTTTAAATAATTTTTCTGCTGACCTACTGCATGGCTACTGCTTAGCTCTAATCACAGTTCTGTTGTCTCTGAGGCTTGCCTTTTGCAGCTTTCCCAAAACCCTCTGATTTTGTGGATTCCCACATCAATTGACACATGTACCTCTTTTGAGTAATGTCTGCCTGCTGGAGTTTCAAAGCTTGCTACTCTCTGCGATTTGTTCTATAATATACAGGAACATGCAAACCTTGACAATCAGGGCATGCAGCAGCAACTGAGCAAGCATTATTGCTACTCAGGCCAAATTGCAACTGCAGAGCTTGAGCTCCTTGATGATGAAATTGATGAGACAAAATTGCTTGTTGCCTCCAATTAGGAACTGTTCAAGCAGCATTGGCAACAGGAGCACCAGCTACAGCGTTCTCTTCAGTGAAAACTCCTGGTAAAGAAGTGCGACTGCGAATGTGCAGTACAAAATATGGTTCAGTGCATTGCTGGATTGTATTCCACATTTCCAACGCCACCTCAAATAAAGGACGATAATCAATTTCAGATAAAACAACCTTATCTAACTTTTTGGTCAAATTTGCTACATCAGCAGAATCTGTGAGTGTTCACAGCTTGAAGGAACAACTGAAAAGCTGTGGTCATAGCTCACCATTCAACAGTTTGAGATGATCCTGTTTTACATTTAAACACGTCGCCAATCACCATTGACTTTCCAAGTCACTGCAGCCTTCCTGTTTTTCCATCTGTAAAAACAGTTGGTCCATCAACAGGACTTTCCATGCTCAAATGTTTCTGACCAACAGGTACTTCTTAAAAAAACTTTTACAAGCAGTGACTTGGTAAATGATAAGACACTTGTCCTGTGAAAGCAGCCATAGCCGCTAGCAACTGATGATTGTGGGCAAGACACCACTCCAAATACTAATTCTGGACAGGCAAAAGAATTGTTTCAGGATCTCAGCCTAAGAATTCAACAAGCCTTAATAATGATTTCAACAATCAGTTCAAAAAGAACCCTGTTAAAAATCTGTAGTAATTTTCGCTCTCTATTCACTATGGCAATCCTGACCGAATCGATTTAAAGGAGCAGAGGTAATATATGGCCTTATAATTGCTTTTTGCCCTTCAGGATTTGTGATCAAAATATTTTAAGTGAAATTCCACCCACTGTGGTGCCTCCCTGCCCAACCACCCCAGTGTCACTTGTTTGCACCGGCCACTGTGGTGGCCACGAGTGTCGAGACACAATTACAATATCAGCTCCCGTCTCCAGCAGACCATTCACTTTTATTTGCCGAGGTCTTGCATTCTCAGAAGTCAAGGTGCACGCCAATGGAAGTCAATGAGCTGTCACTCATTGTGCCCAGCAAACTTGAGGCGTCCCAGGAGCGTCCCGAAGCCTCCGGTGCAACGTAACCGATTTTCTCAAAAAAGGAACAATTGGAGCTAGGCAAGTCTCTTTAGGTATAGTAACTGGTGGATATTTAGTTGAAATCATAGCACAAATTTGTCCTGTGTAATCAGCATCAATTACCCCAACATGTACATTAAGTCCCATTAAGGTAGCACTAGATCTTCCAATTAGAAGAGCACTGAGACCTTTACCAATTGGTCCCCCTGCTTGCAAAGGTACTTCAACAGCATCATGAGTATTAATAGTTAGTGTGTCTGCGGTGGGTATATCAATCCCTGCTGAGCCAATTGCTGCCCCTGAGTATTGTTCACAAATGGACAACTTTGCAGTGCTGGGAGGGCCTGTGGTTGCTGGGGCATTTGTGTCCACACATGCCCCCACGCGTTCTTTATGTGGTTTCCTGTAACAATTGTCCGTTTGCATGATATTTAGATTGACATTGTTTGGCAAAGTGACCATTCTTACCACATCTATTACAAGTAAGATTCATTTTAGACTTCACTTTCTGTTCAACATTTTTTGGAGACTGTGATCGTAAATGACCTTGTTCCCCACAGGAATGGTATTTTGGCAGAGGCCTTAGAGCTGCTGCTAATGCAGTCATTTTATGTTGAACTGTGCTGACTTTTGAACATGCTGTAACCATCTCAGGGACAGAGGGATCTCCTGGCAGCGCTTCAATCATTTTCCTGCAATCTTCCTTTGAGTTTTCTATGGCTAATTGTTTACATAGAATCTCCCTTAATTTTTCATCCTCTGCCTGTTTTTCAATTGCTGCAGCCATTTTTCCCACAACTTGCAGAAAAGGCTCTTTAAGACCTTGTTTTATAGTGACATATCTTGGTTTTGGAGCTGCCATTTCCATTCTCTTAGTCATAGCACTCATGCCTAATTGTTGAGCCTGTGTTAAAACCAGGGGATCCCACCGTGCCTGTAAATCTGGATTAGGAAAAGGCCCTTGACCAAGGAAAACATCATCTCCTACAGCATGACGAGGGTCCTGCTGAGGTAGTTGCATAATTTTTAAAGCTGTTTGTTCAGCTCATTGCCTCCAATTGTCTTCAAATGCTCCATACGGCACTGGTTGAAACAAAACTCTAGCCAAATGCATAGTATCATAAGGAGACAGCAAATCTGTATTAACAATACTAATTAAGTGCATTACTTCTGCAGAATTAATACCAAATTTAGCTACTTGAGTCTGAAGATCCTGCACAACCTTCCATGCAAAAACCTCATGACTATCGTTTTGTCCTGAATTAGGAACTGCTTTAAACACAGGAAAAGCCATTTTATCATTAGCAACATCTATATCAACAGCATCTGAGCCCTTTGGTGGCCCTATGCTCTCCACTAAATCCCAGTCTCCTATTTCCACTGCTTTTCTTTTAACATATTCTCAACACCAAAAAGAATGACAAACTGTTACATTACAATAACATGATCAGAAGGCAGAGCTTTTGAAACACCAAGCTTATGTCTATGACCAGTTTTACCAAGCTTATTTCGACTACCACTTCTACCAAGCTTTTCTCTATCACCAGTTTTGCAGCAAACAGAAGCATGCATTAATTCAGACCTTTTCAACCCTGTCATTTCCTCATTGTCACTATCAGAGTCAGAAGATAAAGGAGGAGAAAGAGCTAATATTTCCATGTGTTCGTGCAGTTCAGGATCACGAAGCAAGCAGCGGATGGCTCAGTTTGCTTCTTTTTTAAGGTCATCTTAGCCAGCCCCTGTGCCAAGGACTCAGAGTCAGATTTAACATTAAGTTCAGCTAATTGCTCTATGGGTGAGGGGTACGTGGATTTAAAGCTTCTTGCAGACAAACACAGAGAAGCCTTATCAACCTGTTGCCCTCTTCCCATAGCAACAGACCCAGAAACAATGTCTGCAGAAAAAATCCCAGCAGAACTCTCAGGCTGAGCTTCTCCCCTCCGTTGCTCCCTAGCAACTTCCAGTTCCTCCTCCAATTCCCTTTCTACCTCCTCCAAGTCTTTTTTGTCCAGCTCTGCTTTCCACTCCTTTAAGGTGTTATAAAGCAACCTCCAAGTAGGAGATAAATCTGCACTTGCTTTATCCCCATTCTGAATTACTTCCCAGAGTTTTTCTCCAACTTCTTTCCAAGCTCTAACACTAAAAGCAGTAGTTCCATCAGTCTTAACATTTTGAGACTTTGCCCATATTAAAATACTACGCAGAGCATAGTCCCTTCCTTTAACTCCTTTTCTTTTTGAGAAAGTTTTCCATGTAGATAAAACAATCTCTTCTTCGCTTCTTAAATTATTTCCCATTCTTCCCAGTGCCTCACCTTCTTTCCAGGTGTCTGAATCAGGTCCGCACTGGCAGCTGAACCCCGCTGCTCTCAGCTTCGCTGGGCTCCAACCTCACTGCCCCTGGCCCGGCACTTCCGTTCACGTCAGGCAGCACCAAATGTCACCGTTAGGCTGGACGTGACATACACACCTGATCAGGGTCCAAGAAGAAAAAAGATTCTTATTCTGCGTGTTCTGCGGTTTATATACCCTTAACGAAGCGTCAAGCCCCTCGATAGGCAGGGAAGGTATTTTTGTTGTTCTGACCTCTTGAGAACATCTTGTCAGTATTTCTCCTGCTTTTCTAGCTCAGAGTACATCACCAATGTCAGTCCTTTTAAAGTGTCTCATAGAGCAATGTTTTTGGGGCCTTCCATTTTAATTGGCACAGCAAGCAGGGTACTCTTGAGGTGACATGGGACTTTTATACAGCAAGAAATGCTCATGACATAATAAGGGAGAAAATTAAGTTTTCATTCAAAGCTGCTGTTTCCTGGCAGAAAAGAAATGGAATCCCATGCAGAAGCTGATCTGAACTGCTCTCTACTGACAGACTTGCTAGAAGCGTCTATAGAAAGCTTGTCCAGCCCTCAAGAGAGATGGGGACTGAGGGAAACTGGCACAATCCCCAGTTACTTGTGGAAAAAACATGATCTTGGGTAGAAGAAAATTAAACATTCCCAGTAAAGGACCATGCCTGGTATCCATATGCATGGAGGTTTGACTCAGAGAGCTGAATGTTGCCTAACAGCTGGAAAAGGAGCTGAATCAATTGCAAATTGCCTCAGAGCCTGAAACAATAGGCGGCCAGAGGCCAGAGCAGGAACTGAATGCCGGGATGAAGGCAGCCCCCAAAACAAGGGAAACCAGTGAAACAGGCTGGTCCAAAGCCAAAGAGCTTTAGAGTTGCAATTTAACACTGCTGGGGAAGGCCTGGAAGCAGCCTTTTCCAGACTCCAGCAACAGCCAGGCCTCCCTGACTGCAACCTCAGCCCCGCAGCCCTCGGCAGGGCTTGAATGCCTCAAAGCCCAACCCCAGCCCTCAGCCTAAACTCCGCCCGCCCCTCAAAAACACAGAGGCGGGACAGCCCAAAGGCGATGGCACCTTCCTCCGCTCCTTGCAGGAGAGCTTCCACTCTGCAAAGCCAATCTTCTTCCCTCCTTCTCATCCCCAGCCCTGCCTGCCGATAAAGAAGGAATTCACCAGTGTCCAGTAGTTGTACCACAGTCTGCAAGAAAAATGGTTGAATTGCGTGGGAAAATTAGCAATGATCCCAAAGAAAGTGAAATGGAGCATGTTTGGGGAACTTTGCTATTGCAGGGGGAATTAAATCAATCTTTTGGAGAAGGAAGCACATGGTGAAAAGCCCTGGTCTTTTGTCCGGCGAACAACCTATGGTGTGACAAGTTTGGACCCCTTGGAGAGGGGAGCATAGGTGAGAACCCCCAAGCAATGCATGAGGAACGGCTGGTGCCCCATCCACCTCCTTCTGTGTTATTGTCATTTATTTCAAAATGTAAGGATCAAGGCTGAGAAAAGAAAATCTTGGCACCACCTCCACCAAGTGAGTTGGGAGAGGGTGGTGAATTCAAATACCCAAGAGGCTCTCTGGAAAGAAAATGGGGAATAAATGGAGACTCAGTTTCCGTGTATTCTTAATGAACCTTTGCAAACCGCTCCTTGTGTTCCTCCTTCTGGCAGCCGTGGGCATTGAGCCTTGTCTGCCTCCAGAGGCTGGAGGCTGAAATGCTGCCGCTAGAGAATCTGCGACCCTTAGGAGAAAATGCTGTTACTGTGGTGCAAGTTTGTTGTTTTGGTGTCACTAATAACCCTGAATGTTCAAGGAAATCCTCACCAGTTAGGAGACTGGGTGTATGTCCAGATCTGGAATCGAGAGCCACTTAAGCAGAGGTGGAAAGGACTTTTGATCCCATGGCCATGAGATTTACAGCTAAATTACACATAATTTACCTAAATTATGTGATTCAAGCTTGCTCTGGACACACGGAATTGTATTGGACAGTACAGGAAATGTGACTCCGCTGCAGATAAAGCTGCAATGCAACGTTTTCAAAGTGAAAACCATTAAATGGTTTCTCCTTCTGCTCATTTCCAGAGCAATGTCCCTAGCATGGCAGCATGGCTGTTTGTTCCTGAATTAGTCAAGCATGCTAGCAGGACCTTGTACCTAATGACTACAATAGCAAGTACGACTTTGAGTGCCAGAGGGTGGAAGAAAGCAAAGGGAGCCATGTCCTTTTCCCTAAGGACCTCTCTAACGTCACACACAGACAACAAATACTACCTGAGCCTGGGAAAAGAAATTTTGCTTTCTGCACTTCAGTCCAAATTTGCAAACCAGAAAGCAACAGAATGTGTAGATCCAACAAAAACCCTATGTTATCTAAAACTGAAATGCTCAGAAGGCTGGTTGGCTACTCTAACTTGAGTTCGCCTACATGGTGCTAAGCATCCTCATCTGTATTCTTACAGTACTGGTAAATTTAAATAAGATAACTCTTGCCAAGCAAAGTTTTTATAGATTGTTCCTTTCTTGATGTCTTGTAAATTTCTTTTTACAGACTTTTAATGTTGGTTTGATTAAAGCATCCCCAGACTTTCTGTTGCAGAGAACACAAAAGAATACCAAGTGGATAGTTCCTCTGTATGAAGTAGGTCCAAGTGGGACTGAGTTTTCTTCTTTGAGAGGTGTTTCATGGAAAGATGAAGTGGTGACAGGTCTGAAGAACTGCCGTTCTTCACTGCACGGAGTGTTTAGGTGTTTTCATCTTGCTAAGTTTTAAGACATTGATGTTCATATGTTTTATAGAAGAAGTCTGTTGCAAGAAATCTTGCGAAATTTTTGTATTTTCTCTCAGGTTGCCACAGTGGGTGGGGAAGATGACTCCCTCAACTTATCTAAGGAAAATTTTAGGAAAATTTTTAAACTTCTTGCCATCTCCTGAGAGCAAAGTTCAAGTTTCTCTAGCAAGGCAAGTATGTGTATTAATGGTAGGTGATGTGCAGAGCACAATTGTGCTGAAAAAGGCACGTGGAACTGTTGGTGGCCCCTGGAAGCAGGGAGAAAAGGGGCTGACAGAGGAGCAGAGGTGGCAGCTGGAAAGCTGTCTCCAGCTGTAGACAAAGAAGGCAGAAATGGTTAAACTGACAAAAGACAAGAAAGATTTTGGGTTGGAGAACCACGGAAGGGTTAGGTAAAGTCAGGAAAGGTATTTGGTCTGAAGCCAGTACCTTGACTGAAATTAGACCCTAATCATGTGTGTGTATGTCACATCCGACCTAACAGTAGCAGCACCTTCCCCTGGTGCCCTTCACCAAACACAAGAGTCCAAAGAAAAGGCTTCATGGGCCATCAGCCTGGAGGAGACCTTCTGGAGGGGCCGGGCACAGGTCTCCTGTGGGAGCAACAGAGTCGCTCTTCCAGCTGGATGGAGGGTGCCAAGCCTCCTGGTACAAATCAATAAAATAACTGGGTTGAGTGGCTTCAGATGGTAACCTACATTGGTTACCATCTATGAAACATGAATTACAACCAAAATGGGGGACTGGTAGTACAAGAGGAAAGTGGGGGCAAGGTTGAGGGCTGTCAGAAAATGGGCTAAGATAGAATCCAGGGCGGCATGGCCAGTGCGACCCTGGCAAGGGGACAGAAAAGGAGGGGAGATGGCAGATGGCTGGTGGCTCGCCTATGCTCTTGAGCAGGTTCCATCTCCCATCCTGTCTTTCTCAAGGATAGTGGGTCCAGGAAAGTGGGGGTGGAACACAAAAACTGGGAAAGGAAGTCTGTTAAAATTTGCGCAACTGAAATTTAAATTTCAATGGTATGCAAATATACCGTCAGTTACCACCAAACATCTCAAAGCGAATGATTTTCAATACTCACTGTATCGAACATATATTGAAAGGAAAAACAGGAGTCCATGGGAGAGGATAAAGTCCAAGGGACAATCTTCTAGGCCATAGCCCCAGGAAGTCCCTTAGCAGGCCCACAGGCCTCCCAGTGGCTCACACAGATCCAAACTGCACAAGTTTTCACTCCCTCATGTTGGCCTCAGTTCCCGCGGCAGAACTTGCCTTCCCGCTGGACACTCACCTGTGCCCAAGCCTGTGCAGAAGCTCGGCTCCCTCCCCCTCTGCCCACAGCCACAGCATCATCCCCAGCAGTGACACCACTGCTCTGCTCCATTTTGCCCTACTCTGCTCCTCTAGTCACAGCTGCAAGCCTGTATCTCCACACGAGGTTGTGGCCTGGAGGCAATGAGGGAAGAAGACCTTTGCACGCTTCCAAACCGTGCCACAAAACCATCCATGGGTCTTCCCACATAGAAGAAAGACCTGACTTTTCAGAAGCAAATTTAGAGCTTATTCACCGGGTGAGAAGAAAGAGAAGATTCCAGCACAGGGAAGGTTTTATTTATTAGAGAATTTATTTTGACTATCACTCTAAAAAAACTACAAACTGTGAGCTATAAACGAGTAACTTCAAACCATTAGCTATAAACAACAAACTTCAAACTACAATCTATAACTACAAACTACAAACTCCTAAAAACAGCAGTGGCCTCTTCCAGGGCTAGTATCTTCTTTCAGCCATAATCTGCTGCGTTGCCATGATCAGAGGCGTCAGGTCGGAGGTCGGCTTGGCTGATGTCACAAATGGATGCTGCCCAAAGAGAAAAAGAAGACATGAACTTCTGCTTTCCTCACAGGCTGAAACAGGCTTTCTCTGGCGACCAGAAAGATACAGAAAGCAGAAAGGAGGGCATTCTGGGCACCTCTCTCTCCACATTCAGGACCTTGCTAGATGAGGCAACCATGGCTCCCAATCCCACAAATCCATTAATCCAGCTGCCTTCAGCCTAAGGAGATTTGCTCTAGATGACCTTGAAAGGCTCCTTCCAAGGCATCCCAGGCCAGGATTCTCCTTTGTTCTCCCTTGAAAAGCCCCCAGACTGGAGATTCTTAGGAGCAGGGCCCATCAGACGCCTTGGACTTGAGCAGATGAGGAGCCCCTGGCAGCAGTCAGCTGGCGCAGCCTGCAGCCGCTTTGCCCTTTACCTGCAGAAGTTCCTGGGCAGACCAGCGCCTGTCCTCGTCCCTCTCCAGGCAGCAGTGCAGAAAGTCCCGCAACCATGCGGACTGTTGCCTGGGCTTCTGCAGCTTTGGCCTGGCCCCGCTGCTGATCAGCTGCTGAACCTAGAGGAGAAGGAAATGCCACACTCTACCTGTCTCCTTCCCACCCCAAACTGCTCACACAGACCCCACTGGATGGGCTCCATTCTCCAGTGGCACTTTACTCCCTGACAGGCTGGGTGATAACTTTGCTGCCCCTACTGAAAGAACCCAAAGCCAGAGCCAGCCCTAGCCAGTCCAATATGCAAAGGCTCTTGCCTTCAGCCCTGATTTCACTGGCTGATGGAATTAGGAGCAACTGCATCAGCAAAAGCACACTTGGCTTCTCTGAGCACTGACACCAGCTCCACAGGCCACTTGGAAGATGGACTTCCGTCTCACTCTACTCTTTCCAAGGATTATTCCATAAAATGCAGCTCAGCACTGCTCACTGCTGCCTTAGGCAAAGCTTGCGTCAAGGAAAAGGCATCACGATTTTTTGTGCTGTTTCTGCACTGAAATGGCAAGGGGATGATCTGGACAAGGAGCACGAGAGAATATGCAGCCTGGAACCTCTCCTTTTCTGGTGTTAGCAAGCTTCCCAGGCAGAAGAATGGGAGCAGATTTGGTTCCAGTGACAGCAGTATCTGAGAGCAGTTGCAGCGCACCGTGCGGGAGGTTTTCATCCGGTAAGGAGGCGCTCCTTCCACCATCTCGATCCCCACAATGCCAAAGGACCAGATGTCCACTTTGGGGCCATAGAGCTTCCTGGTGAAGATTTCGGGCGCCATCCAGTAAGTGGTCCCAACAGCTGATCTCCGTCTGCTCTGTTCAGCGGTGAGCTGAGCAGCAAGGCCAAAATCAGCTGAGGAGAAAAAACAAGCCAGCGTGAATGAGGAAAGCAAACCAAAGAACTCCCCAGAGTAGCAATGTCCAAGTAGGCAGCGTGGAACCCAGCTGCCATAAAGGGGCCATGCTGCCATTCCTCAGGCCTGCAGCCGAGGAAATCCGGAACTGGCCACTTAGCAAAAGCCCCCAGTTTCAGGCAGTGGCTTTTAGTGCCCTGAAGCTATTAGACTGTAAGTGCCTTGCTTGGGAAGGGACACACACACACAACCCAAAGCCACTCCTGAGCCCTTGTTCCCAGCAACACCTCCCTGCCCCTTGTGGCTGTGCTCTGCGCTTGCAGCAGGGCAGCCTGCACTGCCACAGGCACCACTGCAGGGAACCGGCAGCCACCCAAAGGCAGCCCCACACCGCAACCTGCCACGGCTGAGCCTGGCCAACAGCACCCACCCAACTTGACAGATCCGTCCAGACCCAGGAGAATGTTGTGGCTTTTGACGTCTCGGTGGATGACTTGCTTGGAGTGAAGGAAATCCAGGCCTTGCAGGCACTGCGAGAGGAAAAAGAAACACCAGCCTAAGTGGATTTCATGCCACAAGAAGGGACGTGGCACATCTGCAACACTGCAACATTCCTGGGGGATGCTGAGCCATGGCAGGACAGGCTGCTGGCAAGGGCAAGAGCTTGCTGCTCCAACACGAGCACAGCAGGGCCTCTCTAAGTGAGGCTGTGTTTGCTTCTGGAAGAGAAAGGGCAATTGTTCCTCCAGCCAGTGCCCTGCAAACACAAACTGAAGGAGCACTGCTGCAGTGGCTGTGTGCTCTCTCCAGCCAGACAACAGGGGATGCTTTTGCAAACACCACTTTGGGTGTAAGGCTCTCCCTTTGAGGCTGAGCTCTCTGAGAGTCCACTGAGGATCTCTTTGTCTTTGCCACTTGTTCGACATTGCACCACCAGCACCTCTGCCCTTCTGGGGAAGGAATGCAGCACACACAGGCTCCAGGCAAGTGTTTAGAGAGGCAAATGCAAAGACACTAGAAGAAGGGCAGGGACACTGGCAGGAACTTCAGATGCTCTTGCTACTGCCAGTCATAAGAGAAAGGCAGAAAGGAGGCTCAGAAGATGAAATCTTTCTTCTCCTTATCACCCATGTGGAAGGACCATCCTGACCAAGGCATGGGAAGCACAAACGCCATCCCTTACCTCCCGAGAGACAGCTGCTATCTCTCCTTCTGCCATACGAGTCTCCCTGATGACATCGTGTAAGGAACCTCCATCCATATATTCCATCACGAGCCAGAGTTCCTCGTCCAGCAGGTAGCTGAAAGGAGGAAACAACAGCCTGGAGATGAATGCGTGCACTTACACCACCGGATTGATTCTGGTTTCTGTGTCTCTCTCCGAGGAAGACAGGAAGAAGTGAGGAATCATTCACTGCGCTCTACAGACCTTGGAATCTAGACGGTCTAAAAGACTGCTTGGTATCCACACCAAGGCAACAGGCCAAGGGAAACACAATCTAGAGAGCGTTGTCAGCACTTCAGATCCATGGGGAAACAATCAAAGCCCAAACCCAACAAAACAATGTGGAGAGAGGACAGGAACTTTGAGGCTGCTGGCTCAGTAAGATGGGCCCAAGTCCAGTCTTTCAAAGTGCCCTTCAAACTCAGCATGCCAGGAAAAATTAATGCAGCTCCAATGCAATCTCCTCCCAAGATGCTGTAGATCAGCCCAGAAACAGGAAATAACAGCTCCATCCTCTGCCAGCAACCAAAGGAGTGGTGGAACCTCTGGCTTGCAGGATGTGAATGACCTTTCCTGGCAGAACTGCAGAACCACTCACCTGTCTAGATAGTTCACAAGGTTGGCGTGCTTATTGCCACGCATGACCTGGATTTCATTCAGGCACAGTTCACTGCCGCTCTCTTGCCCGAGACTAATTTTCTTTATGGCCACCTAAAACCACATAGAAAACCATGAAGCAAAGAAGTCTGTGGCACAGGACCACAAGGGCAACATGGAGACAGTGATTATGGGATGATAGTGCTGGGCTGGGCCCAGCTGCCTTGTGACTGGACATCAGACCGCATGCTTGGGCACCTCCCAGGACACAGAGCCACATTCCCTTTGCCTGGTAAACCTGGGAGAAACACCGTCTAAGCTCTCCACCTCAAAGCTCTAACAACACTCACTGTGCCCAGGGCCAGTCTTCTTCCAGGTCTTCCCCCGGGTCTCATTGCCACTTTCATTCACACACTCCTTGCAAGCAGGAAGCCATTTGGTGCCAGCAAAAATGAAGCAAAACTGCTGCGAAGCCTTTGGCACTTCTAGGGGGCTTGATCATTACTCCAGCAACCACTGGCATGCTCCCTTGCACAACCACAAAGCAAACTCTTACAGACATGGCAGATGAGATGCTGCCTAAAAACATCCTGAGAGCTATTCCCCCTAGGAAATACAAACCTACATTCTTAGCACAAAATATGCCGTCATGATGAAAACATCATTAAGGACACCTGCACAAAACACAATCCTAGCACTGCCTCACTTCAGGAATTTTCATTTCACTCCACTAAAATCCTTTCCTTCACACTACTGACCTTTGCAATTACTGCCCGACTGTAAAAAGAAATAATCCATGCCTTGATCTTCTAGGGATGTACACCAGGCTGCGAACAGGGCTTAGGCCCTTGAGAGACTCCTTGCAGACCTCTCTCTCTAAGCACAGTTCCCAGGGCAGCACTGCAGGTGGCTACAGAACTACCAGCACGATTCCCATGTGTTAGCTAACAGCCAGAAATGAGAATTCAGGAACGCTGCAGCCCCAAAGAGCAGTGCCATGCTCTGAGACACCACCTGGGCACTAAGAGCCAGCCAGCGTGTCTCCTGTGACAGACAGCGCCTGGCCTCCTTGCATTCCCCGGGGCAGCTGAGAAGGACAAAATCTGTCCCCACTGTATTTGGCAGGCAGACACTGCTCTGCACTTCACTGGCCTTTGCAGCAAAGCTCTGCTGGCCACCCAAAGCTCAGCCACAGCTCACAGCACAGGCGAGGGCACTCGACAGCTGCCGAAGCTGTGGTGCTGCGTGACACTTACCTCTTCTCCTGTGGCAGCCTCCACTGCCATGCACACCGTGCCGAAACCCCTAGAAACAAAAAGGCAGCGGAGAAAGAAGAAGTCCTTTAGTCCCTGCAAGTGCAGTCCAATGGGAAAAAAGTCCTGGGACAAACACTAAATGGAACACGACAGCTTCTCATCTGGGTCTTTTCCCCCTTTTTCTCTTTCTCTATCTGTGCATGTGTGAGATATTTCCAGGAACTTGCTGGTTGGCCCTCTCACACCTCTCCATGGAGTCCCTGCCAAACTCAAGCACCAGCACTCAGGCCTTCTGAGAAGCCTGAAGCCATGCAACAGCCATTGGAGGAAAGCCTCTAGACACAGATCCCTTTATCCCTTTTTCAGCTTGCAAGGAAATGAGTGCCCAGCCACAGCTGCAGCCACAGCCAGAGCAGGGAAAGGCTTCCATCGCTGCACGCACAAATGGAGAAGTCCTCAAAACACAGGACCCCTCAACTGCTGTGTTCTGAGTCCTGAGTCTGTGGCAGCTGCTTCTCTTTGGTGCACCAGACACAGGGAGGACTCTACTTTTCTGAGGACTTCTTGTACGTTTGGCTTCTCACAGAGAAAATGTTGCAAATCAGCCCCATTTCCAGTCAGCAGGGCCTAAACCCCACAGGATCCACCAAGGGGTCTGCCATCAGGCAGATGATGCCTTTTCCTCGAGAGGGCATTGGCACCGGGCATTGCTCTGAAGCTTTGTCTTTTGCCACCTCAGCTAGAAAAGAGAGCTGCTTCTTCCATTTTTGCTCTTGGCTTCTGGACTAGGTGGTGGTCATCCTGACCACTGAACCTTGTTTTCAGCAAAATACTGGAAAGAAATGTTACCCGGAGCTGTTCCCTGACAGCTGTCAGCTGCTAACTTGACCTTGGAGGACAGGAAGTTTCTCCTCCTTTCATTCCCACACATTCTGTATTCTTCTGAGACAGGCAAAAATGGTTTCTCCTACAAAAAGCGGCAAACAGGCGCAACACTTTTGAGGGACAGGAGCTCTGCCAGGTGCTGCTCTTTGCCGCAGAAAAGACATTGCCAGCATCCAGGTGTCTTTGCCGTGCCTTCGCACCACAGCTATAAATGCTGACCCGTACTGAGAGATCATCAGGCATCATCTTAACGCAGTGTCTGAACAGCTTTGGAGCTTGCTTGAAATCGCTCTGGGGAGATGTGACACCAGCAAAATGCACGGGCCCTCCTTTAGAAGAAGGAACTATGGCTGCACTTACCCTTTGCCAATAGTTTCCAGTTCTGTGTATTCAGCCTCAGGATCTCCCTGGCTCACCAGCATCTCTGTGAAAATCCCAAGGAAAGATGCTCACTTTAAAAGACATGCCACTCTGCAGCAGATCAGAAAGGCAGCCCCACGCTCCAGGACACTGGGCCCTTTCAACTCAGGCAGTCGGGAAACAACAACACCACCGCACCAGCACCACCTCCAAAACAACTGCAGCCAGACAAGCAGCCCTGCAGCACAGATGGCCTGCACAAAACTAAAAGTCCAAACTAACATCTAAGCACATGCAGAAAGAGGCAGAGGAGACGGGATCAGAAAACTGTAAGCATGGGAGGTGATTGCTGTCTAGAAATTTAAAGGGCAGCAGGAAATACAAAACCTTTCTGTTCTTGGCAATGAACATGCTGTGACATTCAACAAACGATTTAATCTTTGCAAACATCAAAGGCATCCTGTCTTCTGGAATCAATTGTTATCAACAGCTGCCCTTTCGAGAACAGGAAGAATAGTGCAAAGTACTTCCAGCAGTAGCACAGTCTCCAGCTTTAAGCAGGGCTTTGCCTAAACAATGGCCTGCTGCCTTTCAGGAGCAGCAGCTCATGTTCCAGCCTACTGTTTTGGGCCTTAGGAATGAGGTTGCTCAGCCTTTAGGACAGGCTGAGTTCTGAAGATGACCTTGGCCATGCCCCACAGGAGCTCCTTGAGGCCTCCTCATTTGCTGGGTGACAGCCTCCTGCTCAGCCAGAAACAATCTCTGGTTTGCCTTTTGCCTCCAGGGAAGCTCAAGCAAAGCCAAACCAGGCTGAGCTTCTCTCAGAGGCAGCAGCAACAGCCCGGTGACCCCTCACCACCTCAAAGCACAACAGCAGGTCCTGCGTGGAGGCCTCAGGACGCGGCACTCAGCTGAGGAGCAACAGGAGGCGGGACAGCTCATGCCCACACACGCACACACAAGGCACTGCTCCAGCACACAAGGATCACAAAGGACGTACTCAGCATGGCCAGGCACCTGTCCTCTGTCCCCTCTCCCAGCTGCTCTCTGCTGCCAGAAGAGCTGGTCGTGCTCCAGATGCACGAGCTGCTCATCCTCGACTTGCCAGCCTGGGGACTGGAGGCTTCTTCAGAGCCCTCTGCTGCAGCTCGTGCAGGTGCCAGGACAGAGGAGGTGGAGCTCTGGGACAAGAAATGAAGGAGGGTCACAAATGTGCCTGGCAGAGATGCCCCTCCCATCCCATTCCAAATGCAAGGCCCTAGGAAGATGCTGCTGGCCACATCCAGGGCTCTTCACCTCTCAGCTTTTGCAGCCTGCTTCTCCAGCTCAAGGCCTAAGATCCAAAGGCTGCTTTTACAGGAGGGACAAAATGACACCACAGACACTGCTAAGCAAAGCAGGCACTTACTGATGTTGTTTGCTCTGGCCCTGGGCTGACAGCAGGGGCAGCTTCATTGGCACCTTCCTCCTCGTCAGCCTCGTCCTCGGCTACAGAGGCAGCTGGAGCAGGTGCTGACGCTGCCCTTCTGCTCTGTGGACACACAGCAGCATGAGGAACAGGAAAGAACCTGTCAATCAGAACCTTACCTATATTCACCTACAGACCCTGCTGCACCTCAGCTCTTCCTTTAGCTACTGACAGCTGCTCTCTGCAGAGGGCCAGCTCCCTCCTGGCAACAGTGTCTCCTCATATCCCGCAAGCTTCTGAATTGCACCTTTGCACTGCTCCCTTCACCGGGGACAGGAAGCCTGCACAGCCACTGGGCACCAAGGGCTTCACTTGTACCCCAGGAGCATCCAAAGACATCCTAATGCTGCCTCTTGTCTCTTGCTAAGGCAAATTCAAAGCCCCTTTTACAACAGTAGGAAGGGGATGCCTAAACTTCTACCTTCCACACCCCTTTTGCAGGCCTCACTGCCTGGGGGAAGGGCTGGAAAGATTCCAGCCCTCAGCATCTTCAGCCAGGCATGGGAGGTGCTGTCGGATCAGAAACTTGCAGCTATGCTTTGCTCCAGCCACAGGTCTACCCACAGCTGCCACTTACTGATGCTGGATGCTCAGGCCCTGCAGTGGCAGCAGGTGCAGTTTGCGGGGCATCTTCCGCCCCTTCGGCTTCTTCTCCAGGAAGACACGCAGCTACAGGAGGCTCCAAGGTTGGTTTTGGGCTCTGCAGACAGACAGCAGCATGAGGGACACGTCACCTTCTTTTTATGCAGCTCTAGACCCAGATGCACTAAGGAGAAATCATCTGCAGGGAAATGGGATTCTGAGTTGCTCAAACTCAAGTAAAATGGGCCAATGAGATGGGACTGCACTCTCTTGTACAGGAGAAATTCCATCATGGCCTAAAGCACTCAGCAGCCCCACTTCAGCTGCTTCAAAGCTCTGGAAAGGAACTGGACAGAACAGCCCGCGATCCCCCTGCTGCTTCTGAGGCTGCAAAGAGCCTGGACTGTACTTTCATTCATCCAGCCAGGCTGGCCCTGGACTGCAACAGACCCAGCTCACAGCGTGCTCCACAATTGTCAAATGTTACCAACACCAGAGGCTCCTTTGCCACTCACCCAAAGAGTGGATTCTCTCCAGACATGGGTGATGTGACCTGCAACACACAAGGGAAAAAGAACCAGGTGCTGTAAGAAAACTGCCTGTGCTGGGCAAGCCCACCAAAAAGTCAACCCAAAGACAGAGCATTGTGCTTTCACTACATCACTCCAGCAGCAACCCTTGTGGCACACAGCAAGCAAGACAGCAGCACAAAATACTGCCTGGTGTCTACCGTTTGTCCTCTCTGGCCACTCAACCCATAGAAACCTGAGATTGAGAAAGTCCCAGGGGTTCAGTCATTGCTTCTGCCCCAGCCCACCCAGCAGCACCTACTGTACTTCAGTTTTCTCAAGTCATTGCTCGCAGCAATTGCCATCAGCTTACTGAAAACCTTTCCCCAGAGAGGCTACAGGTCCCCTTAGCCATGCTGGCAGTTCTATCGTGACACTGCACAGGAACAGCTCCTGTGTTCAGGAGCATACAAGAACTCCTCTGAAATGTCTATCTCTGAGGCCTTTTCCAAGTGCATTCTGTGTTTTCATCACAGAACGGATGGCTCTGTAAGTGCACAGGAGTGTCAAGTTCTACAGGCACATGCTGGGATGAGGGAATGCACACAGGAAGACTTGAACTGAGGCACTTTCCCTCAGTCCTGGAGAGCAGTGCACAGCATTTACAAGGACTCCTGCCAAGCTCTCCCAGTCTTCCCATCTTGGAAGTTGTCTTGCTTGAGCCAGCAAACTGAGGAGACTCCAGACTCCATTGCCACAGGCTATAGCACGGCAGGAGCGGAACCCCTGCAGGCTACATTGCAAATGCTGCCCACGCCCCACTGGCTAGAGACACCCCCTTCTCAGCTGCAGCTGTGGGCAGTGGCTTTACCCAGCTAAAGGCCTCTTTGTGGCATTTGGGTTTCCATATGCTGCACTGAACAAAGACGTCTACTTACGTGCCAGGTGGGTGAAAAAGTACCCAGAATAAGCCACGGAAAAAGCCGTGACAGCTGCAGCACACACTCCCTCCATGGCTCGAGCAGCGCTGCTCAAGTCTGTGCCAGACAACGCCTGTTGGAGAAAATGAAAAAATTCCGAGTCCTGCTGGCAGAGACCTCGTCGATGCGCAGGTTCTGCCTGCAGTGAGCGTGCCACAGAGCTGCTCTGCACACTGAGCCCTTCCGGGCCTCGGCACAGCAACTTTGCCTGACAACGCTGCGATGCGGCTGCTGACATCACAAGAGCAGTGCCCTAGGCTGCTTTGTGAGCTCATGCACAGAACCAGACCTTCTCTACAGCTAATGCCAACAAAAGCCTGCAAAGTTCTCCTCTGCTACAAGACAACACAAAAAGCCCTCCTGGTCCATAACCTCTTGCTCAAGGCATCAAAGAGTAAAAGCACACTAAGCCCCTGTAGCCCACGCTGTGAGAAGCTGAGCACTGAGAAGGGACCAGGATGTGAGGAACCACTTTAGTGCTCTCTGGCCACTATTGCTTCTGAGCAAAATCCAGAAGGCTGCTTCCAGCTGGACCTTCCTTAGTTCTAGAAAGCAGCAAACAAGGACAAGCACTACTTCAATTACATTTAGAGCTTTCCTCTATGTAGAGTGTAAAGCTCAGTTTGAATAATGAAGGAGACTTCAATTTGAGGCCATGGGAAAACCTTTTTTTGTTAGGGTGAGCCAGAGCTCCCACCAATGGTCCTCTTGTTCAATTATTCAAATTATTACGAGAAAGTTCTGGTTTCTCTGCATGACCTCTGGGTAATTTTTGCTGCATTAATTGTAATATTCCAAATCACTCTTTCCTGTTGGATCCATTCTTCAAACCCCACAGGGACCCCTTCCTTTTTGGGAATGTATAATTATCCCTACAGACCCTGGACTCCGGCTTTATCTGCTTCATTCTTTGTAGCGTGCACGCTGATTAGTTTGTTGTTTTGCTATTTCATGAAAGTTTCTTTTCTAAACAACTGGATCAAGCAGTCTTACTCATTAAAGTCGCCAGAGCCAGTTCCCAGGGAAGGCACTGGCCAACTATCCAGTCTAGGACCAGAGGGCTTCCCCTCTTGTTATGAATATGAACGAGGCCAAACTTTCTCTGGAGAAAGAGGTTCTCGTTTATTAAAATAGCTGCAAGGAATGGGGTACCTAGGATAAGCCCGAGCATCCACACAGCCAGCCAAAACCAGAACAGTGTGCTATCCCCAAGTGCACTGGGTTCTCCCCAGAAAACACGTTTCCCAAAAGAAAAACCCCAACCCAACCAAAATTCCCTGATTTATAGTTGCCTTTGAGTCCAGGATTGGTCCATTTTGGATCTGCATGGTCACTGGTCCTTTTCTAGGCTTCCCATTGCTCTTTAATGGCATTCATTCTGGACCAATTGTTTCTGTAGGGCTTCAAATTATTAGTCACATCTTCTATCCAATCCCTCTTTGACCTTGCCTTGCCCTGCCAGACTGCCCTTCCACCAAACCCTGGACGTTTCTCCTAGAACATTCTAATAACCACCCCCCGCCCCCTCTTAACATAATCCAATTAATATAACATAATTAATACAATATAATTGAACTATACACTAATTTAACATAACTTAACTTTTACTTACAACATCTCCCCCCTCTAAAACTTTTTTGGGCTTTAGCCTGCATCAACCTCTTCACAGTCTCTTGACACTTATTTAATTAGTTTTTCACCAGTCCTTTAATCAGTGCTTTAACATGTTCCTCTTCAATCGTGTATAGTGGTCTCAACGTCTGGTAAATCTGGTTCATAAACTCCATATCTTCTCCTTTAATCAGTTTCTTTTCCGAACCGATCCATTTTTCTTTCATAGGGTATTCCCCCAATAATTTCTGTTTAAAAGTTCCCTATATTTTCCAGTAGCCAATACACTTTGCCCTCCTCTATACAGGTTGGTAACGGTAAAGGTGGATACAATTGGGGCTTGGATTCGACTGTGTTCTGAGGACGGCAGTGCGAGACTCTCCTGCATACAGAGGATGATAGCATTTTTCACACTCTTGTATCTCCCCTTTATTGATGCTGATAGGTAGGAGGATCAAGAGAACTGGGCGTCTGTTACAGGCTACTCTCTCATTCACTGATCCCGTCCGCAGAGGATCAGTGAATCTTTTTGGCAAGAGTATATCCTGATCTAGTCTTGCCCCCGCTGTCTTCTCTTTCCTTACTACTGTGATGTTCTTACCGGTTACTGTTGCAGGATCTACTTCCCCTTTTGTATCAACCTGTTCTTTCTTTCTTTTAGGGCCAGATTGCTCTGTGCATGGGATAATGCTCTATCCCTTCTCAGATCACAGGATCTGTAACAGGGAATACCAGAGATTAAAACATGTTCTTGATAATTCATATAATCTCATTCCCATATATAAATACCATTTCCTTAAGTTAAAAGAATGTTAAAAACTTCTCAATTCAATATCTTTTAATAAATCAAACAGAGTTCTTATAACTTCTAGCTTATGTGGTTCTTATGGTGTTCCTGATGTCTTCTTTAATATATGTGTAGTGGGAGATCATCCCTCAGGAGCAGCAAAACCGGCCCTTTTACTCTGGTGACATGTGTCCATCCTCCTTCTTGCATCCTTGTGGCTGATTCTGTGATGAGTAAAACTTGAAAAGGACCTTCCCATTTTGGAGTTAGTGGTTGTTCTTTCCACGTCTTTATTAACACCCAGTCACCAGGCTGGAATTTGTGGATTTTAAAATCAATAGGAGTAGTTTGAGGAAGGTATCCCTTGTTCCTTAACTCCTCTAAAGTGGAGGTTATAGTCTTTATATATTCTCACGCCTAATTCTCCTTCTCCATCTTGCATTACCTGCAGTAGTTAGGAAAGGTAAGCCAAACATCATCTCCTATGGAGAAATCCCTATATCTGCCCTTGGGTTAGTCCTTATTCTCGATAATGCCAGAGGGAGACATCTTAACCAATTCGTTTTTGTTTCTTCTGGTAATTTTGTGGGAGTTATCCTAAGAGTCTGGTTCATTTTCTCTACTCTTCCGGAACTTTGAGGTCTCCATGGGGTATGAAATCTCCAGATGATATTTAAGGCCTCCGTTATTTGTTGTAATATTTTGGCAGTTGTAATATTTTGGCAGGACCTCTATCAGAGTCAAAAGTATTAATCATTCCATATTGGGGTACGATTTGTTCTAAAAAGATTTTACTTACAGTCTCGGCCGTTGTGTTTGTGGTTGGGTATGCCTCCACCCAATGAGCTAGATGATCTATTATCACCAGTAAATACTTCTATCTCTGTACTTGTGGTAATTCTGTAAAGTTTATCTGTACACATTGAAATGGCCTTTTGGCTAATTCTCTACCTCCTTGAGGTAATTTTCTCATTACTTTGCTATTTATCTTCTGACAGACCATGCACTCTCCAGTTATGATCTTGGCAATTTCCCACACCCCGATAAGTTCTCATAAAGTGATCGTGTACAGCTTGAGTGCCCCAATGGGTTGGGGCATGTAGGTCCCCTAATATCTTTCTGGTTAATGCCTTGTTTAAGACTTGTCTACCGTCTGGCATGCTCCATTCTCTTTTTCTGTTTTGGACTGCACCATGTTTTAGTAATTCCTCTTGTCCTTTTTCATTAAATTTTCTTGATCTTCCTCATTCCCATCTCCTACTCCATTTAACCTGAAGATCTTTTCCGAATCCTCTAGAGCGGCCTTTTTTGCAGTTACGTCAGCCAAGTTCTTCCCTTTTATTTCTCTAGTGTGGCCTTTTTGATGTCCCTTTATATGTACCACTGCAATTTCTTTTGGTCCTTCCAAGGCTTCTAACACTGCCTTTATGAGGCCTTCATGAATTAGGGTTTTCCCTTTGAGTGGACAAATCCTCTCTCTGCCCAAATCTTCCCAAAAGTAGGTACTACCCCATAGGCACATTTAGAGTCAGTGAATATGGTACCACTCCTTTGACCAAGCCATTTTAGCCCTTTTAATCATGCATATAGTTCACAGCATTGTGCAGACCGACTACTGGGGAGCTTTCCTTTTCCTATGACTGTCATCATATGTCCATTTACAAGAGCATACCCTGATACTCGCTTGTCATCTTCTACCCGTGATGAACCAACTATAAACAGTATGTCTCCTTCAGGTAAAGGTAGTTCTAATAAATCTTCTCTAACTTTTACCTGCAAATCTATGATTTCAAGGCAGTTGTGATTTCTCACAACTGGGTTTGGATTTGGTGCTGGTGATGATAGTATTCCTTTCATTCGGTCAGCAGCTAATCTCGTATATCCTTTCCCAATTATATGGCCTAGATCCTTTACTTCTGGTTCCACAAATTGTAACTTTCTTTTAGATACTTGTAACCCCTTTTCCCCTAGGACATTCAGTAAATTAACAGTTGTTGTTTGTACCTCTTCTTTCTGTAGTGGGAGATCATCCCTCAGGAGCAGATAACGCCCCAGAAATTAACAGATCATCTACATACTGTAGGATTTGAGATCCTTTTTCAGGTATACACTCTTTCATTAGTTCTTCCTGGGTTTGACCCAATAGCTTTGGTGACTCTGTGAATCCCTGAGGCAATCTTGTCCATTGGAATTGTTGTTTTCTCCCGGTTTCCTCCTCTTCCCATTCAAACGCGAACCATTTTCTACTTTCTTTCTCAAGCGGTCAGGACCAAAATGCATCTTTTACATCTATAACACTAAACCATTCATGTCTCCATGGTACTTTGCTCAAAAAATTATAGGCGTTGGCTGGATACTACTGGATATCGAGGAACAGTTTGCCTATTTACTTCTTGTAAATCTTGGACTAATCGGTAGGTGCCATCGGGTTTCTTTATGGGTCATATTGGGGTGTTATGTGGAGACATGCATGGTTCTAAAATTTGTCTTTAAATAAGTCTTTAATTACAGGTGTTAGTCCCTGTGTTCCATTCTATGGAAATTGGACATTGTTTAACACTTATTGAGGGAATGTCAGGTTTCATTTTGATTTCTATGGCTGGAATTTCCAACAGTCCATGACCCCCTCCTTCTGCCCGCACTCTCGGATCTATCTCTCTCTCATCTTCTACTTTAAAAACCATCATTTTCACTACCATACATTTTCCTTCAGGGACTACCCCTATTCTTAAGTGCGCTTGTAAATCCCGGCCTAAGAGCTCAGAGTCTAATTCAGGTATATACAGCAGGTCAGCACAGCCTTCTCTGAAACTTCCTTTTATAGGTACTTCTTCAATAATGGGTACTTCAAAAGGCTTATTCTCAGCACCTTTAACTTTACAGGTTTGGTTCCTTAATTTGCATCCCTTGGCAATCTTTGACATACTTGAACAATCTGCTCCAGTATCCACTAAAAACTCCATTTCCTCATTCTGGGGGCCAATTTCTATGTTGACCAGGGGCTCCTTTTGATGTCCAATATCATCCCTCAGAGCATAGAGCCCCTGACACCCCTAGTCCTCTCCTTTCAGCCTTCTGCCTAAGGTGTCTTGTTCCTGAGCAATAGCCTCATCCATCTTTCTTTTGATGCAGAAATTTCTGGTGTGTCCTTTCTTACCACAATAAAAGCATATGATTTCTGCCCAAGGTGGTCTTCTCTTGGGCCAAGGGCACTTATTATCTCTGGCTCACACCTTCTACTTGGCTGATCTTTAAACCCACTTCTTCTTGGACCTATGAACTCCCTTTTTCCATCTCCCAGTGACTCACTAGCCTCAAATCTAGCACTCTCTCTAGCTACTGCTACCATCATTTTTGCTTTTGTCCAGGTCTTCTCCTCATCCCTCTTTAGATGTACTTTTTGCCCCTCTCTCTCTTAACGCGTTCGTTCCTTTTTCCTGCCAATCATCTAACTTTTCCAATTTCCTTCGTATATCCACCCAGGCCTTAGCTACCAATTGAATTTTAACTAAAACTTGTCCCACTGGACTATCTGGATCCACACTTGAGTATAACTGAAAGTTTCTTTTCAATCTTTCTAACCAGGCTCTGGGTGATTCATCTCGCTCCTGTTGACTATCAAATGCCAATCTTGCCTTAATCATTCTAGGGACTGCCTCTCTTATCCCTCTTACAATTAATGTCCTATATTGCCTCATGCTCGCTCTTCCCTCTTCCTGGTTAGGATCCCAGTTAGATGGGTTAATAGGCATTTTATCGTCCCCTCCAGGACCCCCCTCTATTTTCTCTTTCCCAAGCTCTCATAGCTGTGGTACGAATCATTTGTATTTCTTCGGAAGAGAAGAATATTTCTAGGATAGGTCTTCATTCCTCCCACGTCAAGATGTTAGGCCCTAAGAATTGGCCTAACTGTTGGGAGATGCCTATTGGGACTTCTAAGAAAGTTTTAATTTCTTTCTTAAATTTTCTAACTTCAGAGGCAGTCAGTGGTGCGTTCACAAAGCCAATACTTCCCCTGCTTCCTCCCATAGGCACTTCCCTTAGAGGAAACAACTTTGCAATTCTCCCACATTCTTCTTGAATTTCCTTGCTTGGAACCTGGTATGATATTGATGGCTTGCTACATGCTCATCTGGTTCAATTCACTTCTTTTCCTCTATATCTTTACAACAACAGGCCCTTTTCACTCCCTGACCTTTTGTTCTCAAACTTTCCTCCTGCTTTTGACTCTCAGTATGTTTGGCTATAGGGGACAAATAAAAAGGAATGGTTTGTGATGTTCCAGGAATAAGAATAGGGGAAGAGGTACTTTGGGTTATGGTTGAAGTATGGAGGGAAAATAAAGAGGGGTATTTTGGAAAGTCTTAGGAGCCAAGATTGGGCTATGGATACTCTGAGTGGTACTAGAGACCGCTGTCTGGGTACTTGAGGAACTGGAGGGAATCTGCAAAACGGAAGGAGTACCAGAATGGGCAGGTTCTGGTATATTTAGGAAAGGAGGTGGTACAGAAGAGGGGATGCCGGGAGCAGGACCACTTGAATTAAAAGGTTGAGGTGATTTTACAACTCCTGTGGGAGTAGATACTAAAATTGCATCCACCTCGTGAGAGGGTACCGAGGGCTACAAGGTTGGAGGCGGGGGAGGAGGAAGGTGGTCTATAGGAGGAGTCGAAGGAGGAGGGAACAGGAGGTTATCTAAGGGATCAGGAGGGGGCAGTGAAGGAAGATGATCTATAGGATCCCACCGCCTTTCCGGTAGCTTAATTTCTTCTTTTTCTTCTTCTCTGGATGCTTTATATACTTTTATTTCCACTTCCTGTTTCTCCCTTTCTAACCAACATTTTGCAGAGCTAATCTCTTCCTCACAAGGTTCTACTCAGGTATTGACATATCTATTTAAAGCTGTACATCGCCAACTTTCGTTTGTCCCGTACCAGGGCCAATAAACAGGTCCTTCAGCAATACTCTCTTTGGGCCATATTTCTGTGCAGTACCTTATCATTTTGATTTTATCTAGATCCTTCATACCCTCATTAGTATCCCAATATACTAAAAGTTCACCTAAAGGACTAGTAGGAGGTATTTTCTTAAAAACTTCCATCCCTTTTCTCTTCCTGCTGGCACTTTTTCCAGCACACTGCCCCCTCTTTACCTAGCAATTGATATCCAATTACAGTTTCTTTTAAAATTTATTTATTAATTTTTATATTTATGTAAATTATTTTATTTTAAATTTTTTATCTTTCCATTTCTTTTAAATTTAATTTTTTTTTATTTTTCATAAGGGATAAGTATTAGTTATTAATGAGGAAGAGAAAAAATAATTATTGTGGAAATTATAATAACGGTTACATTTAAAAGTTCGTCATTGCAAGAGACAAGACAAAAATGGCAACTTCAAGAAATGTTTGATGTGGGAAAGAAAATATATATGGTGGCTTTGGTGGGAAACAAAACAAAAAAACATGCTGACTCAAAGAAATATTTAGTGTGGGAAACAAAATAAATATGACAGCTTAACAAGGGTTTCGGAAGAAACATGTCAATTCAAATGAACATTTATTACCTATGAAAAGTGAAATGTCAAAAATAAGTCCAAAACCAAAAGTAATATCTATCCTTTTAGCTGGAAAACTAAATAATAATAATGGCTATTTCAAGAAATGAAACAACTTACAACCACTTGCTCAACCAAATACAAAATGGCTGCTTCTCACCACGCACTTCACCAAATACAAAATGGCTCTAGCGAGCCGCTTGCCCAAAAGACAAAATGGCTACTCTGAAACAAACTACCTGCTCAACCAAATACAAAATGGCTGCAGCCAGTTACACACTCAACAGAAAACAAAATGGTCGTGCTCAAACAAACTACCTGCTCACCCAAATACCAAATGAGCAGAGCCAGCCACCTGCTCAACATAAGACAAAATGGCTACACTGAAACGAACCACCTGCTCAACCAAATGCAAAATGGCCACAGTGGGGTTTTATACTTGCTCTCCCTGAGTAGCCGCCAGAGGACTTCAGGCTGGTCCTCACCTCCAAAGCTCACTCTGCAGGGATCCCGACAGCTGATGTACAAAGGGCTTCCACCGGAGTGGCTCTGCCTCTTGAATTGTTCCCTAGCTTAGACAGGTTCTAACCTCCCCTTCAGCCCTAGCGGCTGAAAGGGCCCTTCCCCAGCCGGCGGCCCTCCTCCCCCCTGAGGGTCACCGCACCTTTGAAGTTTAGGCCCCTCCGTTACCCATGCGACCCCCTGAGGGGATCCTAGCTCAGGGTCCTGAGTCTGTCCCACCTACGACCCGCCAGTGGGATCCTAGCTCGAGGAGTCCCTAACTCCTAAGGTTGGGCACCCTCCCCTTCCCCTGTCTCAGAAAGGGCCACTCTCCGATACGATGGTTACTTTATCTGGAGGTCTCCTTATAGGAGTTTTTCTCCCACCCCTAAGGTCCTAGTTCCTCAGAGACTAGACTCCCCTGGTCTATCTCTGAGGAACAGCCCTCCAGGAGATTTGAGCTAGTGGTCAGAGCTTTTGCCCCTCACTCTGGGCACTCCGGCCCACTAACCCCCTCCACTCAGGGACAATGGCCCAAATTCCCCCTCAGAGCCTCCACTCACTGCAGGAACGAGAGCCTGAGCAGGTAAGGGCGGCTAGAGGAGGGTACTCCCCTGTCTCCCCTGCTCTAGGGGTCCCTAGGGGTACACGCACTCAACGACTGCAACACTCGCTTCCCCCACACACTCGCTTCGGGAGTCTGCACCTGCAGGCCCCGTCTCAATCACGCACATTCACTTTGCACCCCCTTACATCTTGAACCCCACTCACCCTGCTCAGAGGCAGTGTGAGCCCCGCTCCCTCTCAGAGGGCTCTCACCTTTTTGGGTGGTTGTGTCCTCTGAAGCCTTGGCTATAGGCAGCAATTCCTCCCACAGTCTGACCTAGTCCAATCCCTGGCAACCGAAGAAAAAAGGTGGCTGGACGCGTCTCCCAGGTCCACTGCTACCCTGGAACATTTTGAGACGTGGCTTAACCTGGATGAGGCCCCAAAAAGATGTTATGAATTCGAACCAGGCCAGAGTCTGAAAAGGCAAAAGGCTCTCGTTTACTAAGAAAACTACAGAGGAGGAGAGTTTTAGGGGAGCCCAAACTCCCACGTAACAACACAAAGATAAGAATAGGCCAAAACATGTTGGGTTATCCCTGAAAAAGTAGTTCCCTGAGAGTGAGAAGATCCTTAAACCAAACTGAAACCCTCATTTTGTAACCCCTCGCACATCCAGGATTGGTGGGTTTTGGATCCACGCATCGATTGGTCGTTTTCCAGTATTCTCATTGGTCCTTATTGATATTCATTCTGGACCAATCATTTTCTCAGGGCATCAAATGATTGGTCAAGTCCCCTGTCCAATCACCGCACGCCCCACTTTGACTACTGCCCCCACCAAACCCTGGTCCTCCCCAGGACCCACAAAAAACACCCATCAACTCACCCCAAAACGCAAATTCCCAACCCAGGTCCAATTGAACGCATTTAGAACCCCACTTCAAACAGCTTCCTTCTACGTATGACCATCCATTAATTTCTCCTTCAAGGGGAATTCTGATCTTCCCTACATCAACAATACTCTTCTCTTATCTAAGCAATGCATCATGAAGGAAGCTTTCTATGCTCTACAGTCCTAACTAAATGAAGCCTCGCCAAGAAAACCTCAAAACATTGCATGTGCTATCTATGGCACAGATCCTCTTCAAAATCAGGCGATGGCCAAAGCTCTAGCCAATGATGATGCGTCCCCTTTTCCCCTCTTTGTGCTGGTGTTCACAGGGGTCCCAGGATGAGGGAAAAGAGAGAATCTTGACTCCAAGTTTCAGAAGGTTGATTTATTCTTCCATGACACATATGCTATAAAAATGATATATGAGAAGAATACTAAAAGAAGGAAAGAAAGGATTTCATCTGAAAGGCTTGCAAGAAAAGGGAAAGAATGAAATGATAATAAAATCATGTCACTGACTGGACAACTGGACTGTGATTGGCCATTATTTAGAAACAGCCACACGAGACCAATCAAAGATGCACCTGTTGCATTCCACAGCAGCAGATCATTCTTGTTTACATTTTCGTTCTTGAGGCTTCTCAGGAGAAAAATCCTGGCAGAGGGATGTTTCAGAAAAGATCATGGCGCCGCCTGCTCTCAGCTGGCAGGGCACAAGGGCCTCTTGAGCCACAGGCATCTCCTCTGCGCTCTACTTGCACTTGCTTTCCCCAGTTAAGGCAAGCAAAGCCGCTTGGCTCAGGATGTTCTTTGGGCTTCTGAAAGGCTCTGGCCACTTAGCTACAGCATGGCAAGGAAGGGAGTCTTACAAGGCTCTGCATATTTTAGAGTTTTATTGTCACTCCAGCTGAAACAAAGTATCCCCTGGCTACTTCTGCCTCTTCAGCATTCTGTCCTGCAGGTGGCCTGCTCAGGCTGACAGCTTGGGGCGCCTGCAGGCTCCAGTTCTGCTGCAGCCCAGCTCTTCCTCTCACAGCTGACTTCCCATTGTGACAATTTGTTCATTTCTACCTAAAAGATACCTCAGAGTTTCCCTCAATTAACAATCCACTGCTCTAAGCTAAACAACCCTCTAGTATCTAAGCTACCTACGTACTATAGTCCTTAAAAGTTGCTCCCTACATGTCCTAAAGATTGGAAAATATTCTCTTTTGGAGAAAAACACAACCGAGCTTTCGATTGAACCTGAAACCTAAGCTAAGCTAAGCTAACCTAAACTAATCTAACCTAACCTAACCTTACCTTACCTATCCTAACACCTAAAGTGACCCATTTAGAAAACCTACTCCTATTTCCTATCTACAGCCCAGCTCCTCCTCCAACTCAGGGGATGGCTGAAACTCCGGCCGCAGATGACACATGCCCTTCTCCCTCCTCTCAGCTGGCGGGGCACGAGGCGCAGGCATCTCCTCCTCAGGCGCAGGCGTCTCCTCTCCAGTCTTCCTGCACTCCCTTGGCTGAGATGATGAGAGCAGCCAGGCTGGAGGCAGGATCGCCTGCGGTCACAAAGGGATGCTGCCCAGAGGAAAAAGGAAACAAAGAAAGGAAGCCTTACTTTCCAGGAAGGCCTGCTGACGGGCTCAAGCAGGACTCCTTGGCTACCAGAAAGACACACCAAGAGCACCGAGGAATAGCAGCGTGTCCGCCTGCGCCTTCCTGTCCTGGCAGCCGTCTGAGCCACGTGGCCCACACTCCTCCTCACGCCTTCCTGCAGGCGTCCTCAGCTGACAGGCCTTTTTGCCCCTTTGCTTTTTCTTACCTGCAGGAGTTCCTGGGCAGACCAGCGCCTGTCCTCGTCAGCCTGCAGGCAGCAGCGGAGGAAGTCGCGTAGGAGAGCCGAGTGGTGCCTGGGGTTCTGCAGTTTTGGGGGCCCGTTCCTTTCGATCAGTTCAAAAACCTACAGCACATGGATGCAAGAGGACACTCGACCTGCTCCTTTGCTAGCCACATCATCAGCTCTCTGTGCACAGAGCCCCCTTTCGAAGCTGCACCTTACCCTGAGACAGGTCTCCCGCTCGTAAGGAGCTTCCCCTTCCACCATTTCCAGCCCCATGATGCCCAGGGACCAGATGTCTACTTTGGGGCCGTAGGCTTCTCCTCTCACCACCTCCGGTGCCATCCAGCTGGGAGTGCCCACGCTGGAGCTGCGCCTGCTGCACTCAGGGCTGAGCTGGGCACAGAGGCCAAAGTCAGCTGAGGAGAAAAACAAAGCCTGTCAAAGCCAGCTACCACTGGCAAAGCAGCCAAAAGGATTGCCCGCTCACAGCCCGGCCAGGCCATGCTGAGTCAAGCTGAGAAAGCGGCTGAGCTCTCCTGCCACGTGCCTGGAGCCAGCGAAAGAAGAAGCCATCGGCCACTTCAACAACACCCTGAGCATTCACGCACCGGCCAAGCGGAGCTCCTGGCCAAGTGGCACTCACCAAAAGGCAGCCCCACAGCACAGGCTGCAAAAGCTGCACCTGCACAGGGATACCCACCCAACTTGACGGATCCATCAGTGCCCACAAGAACATTGCAGCTTTTGATGTCTCTGTGGATGACTTGGCGGCAATGAAGGAAATCAAGTCCTTGCAGGCACTGAGAGAGAAAAAGGAGGGATGCAAAGTTAACACGCAGCATGTCATTTCATCCTACCGGAAAGGAAAGAGCCCAACAGGATTGACAGCTTTCCCAGGGAGTTGGGAGCCAGGGCACAGCATCATGCTGCTGTCACAAAGAAGAGCTTGCTGCTTCAACACTCTTGGAAGTTTTTGCTAGATTTCTAAGACAAGGCATCTGGGCTTGCAAAAGTTCCACCGGCCATCGGTACAAAGCGCGTCACCATTGCCTGGGAGGTGGCACGGCAACGATTGTTGGCGAAGCCCAGTGGCAGTAGAGGAGGAAGCGGCGCCTTAGACCTGTGCCAGAATCCGTTGCCACTTGGGCTGCGATGTTATCCTTGGAAGCTGAGGACAGCTTTTTCCCTTAGCTTGAAATTCTGCCACCGCCATGCTGCCTTCCAGTGGTAAGGAATGTAGGACAGACAGGCTGCAGGCAAGCATTGCGAGGCAAAGCTGCCAAGAGGAAACAAGTGAAAGCAAGCCAGTGAGGCAGCACCAGCGCCACAGGTCAGACAGCATAAAAGAGTGCAAGAGCAGAGCCTAAGGAGTGCAGGGACGGCGGCAGGCAGTTCCCTTCCCATGCTCTTTCTTCTCCTCTGTGTCTAGGTAGAAGCAGCAGCAAAAGAAGGCTGAGAGCCAGAAATCGCTGCTCTCCTTATCCTCCAGCTGACAAGCAGCATCCTGGCAGGCCTGGCCAAGCACAAGCGGGATCCCTCACCTCCCGACAGACAGCGCCTATCTGTCCTTCCGCCAGGTACACCGCACAGAGCACATCAAACAAGGTGCCGCCGTCCACAAACTCCATGGCCAGCCAGAGCTGCGCATCCACCAGGTAGCTGGAAGAAGAAAAGCACGGCGTGGAAAGAGAGCAATGGGCACAGCTCAGTCACCCGAGGGCCTGAGCACGACTTTTGCCACTGCTCTCCAAGCTACGTGTGCCGCAAGAGACTATTGAACAGCAGGTCAACCTCCTGCCACCCTCTGGACACGAGCGGAGAAATGGGAAAGAGCTCCGTTCTCTGCCACTGACCAAAGGGCATTGTCTCTTCTGGCTTGCACTAGCTAAAGCTGCATTGACGTGACCGTACGCCAACCTGTCTAAGTAGGTGACAATATTGGGATTCCTGTTGTCCCTCATGGCCAGGATTTCATTGGCAGCCAGCTCCTCGGACATCCCCTCCTCAACGGACATGATCTTGATGGCCACCTGAAAGGACACGGGCGACGGTTGACTTGAGAAGACACGCCCTGCTCGAGATCACAAGGAGCATGCAGCCAGTGCTTGAGCAATCAGGCAGCCAGCTGTGCCAAAGTGCCTTGTTCCTAGACAGCAGAGCTTAGCAGGAGCACCAAAGCCCATGCCAAATGCATTCTGCACCCTGAGCTTAGACTGTACTTGAGAGGAACAGCCTCTGTGGCAGACATGGAGCGGCCAGCCAAAGCTCCAGGCAGGGCTGACAGCAGCGATAAAAGCGCTGCAGAGCTGCAAAATGCCATGGTGCTGTTGGCACTTTACCTGTTGTCCGCTGCTGGTGTCAAGGGCTTTATAAACAGCTCCGAAGCCCCTAGAAAGAAAACAGCAGCAGAAAAAACCATTTATCCCTGGCACTGAAAGCAAGCCTAGGCAGGAGATCTCCCCAGGCTGCCTGCATGCCTTCAAAAGGGCCCGGCTGCGGCGTCTCTTTTTTGGCCAACAGCACATCAGCCCGTGAGCCCTCTGCCATGCGGGCCAGGCTGTCCCAGGGAGCACTAGGGTCTGGCATGAAGACCAAGGCCCGCTGGAAATCTCCAAGGCAGGCGCCCACTTAGGTCACTTCCAAACCCAAAGGGAACTCTCTCTTTGTGAGGGTGTGCATGCATGTGTGTGTCAAGAAAGTGAGAACAATTAGAGTCAGAACACTGTCTTTGAGAATCTGACATTTCTTGGATGCCGAGGTGCTCTTTCAGGCCATAAAGTTGCTGGAGCAGGGCGTTTTCCAGCTCCTGCTCCTCAGCGCTGCAAGCTAGACATTGCCAGCATCAACTTGTCTTTGAGGAGCCCTTTGCATTGCACTGACTGAGCAGCGCTGGCAGGCGACAGGAGGTCAAGCCAGAGTCTGACCGTGATTGGAGCTTGCCTGACTTCACGCTTGATATTTCAGCAGCCAAAGACCCTGCCCACACTTTTGGGAAATGACCTGACGTCACACTTACCCTCGTCCGAGTTCTTCAAACGCCGTGTATCTGCTCATTGGCTGGCCCACACTCACAATGCTCCCTGAAAGACAAAAGCAGGCCTGCTCACTTGCATGCACAGACGCCGCTCCCTAGACCATCCCAAAGGCAGCCCCACCGCCAGCAGCTGTGGGCCCTTTTGGCTCCCTTGGCTTCCAAGTGCTGAGAGCAGCAAATGGGAGGGCCATCTTCTGCACCTTTCATCGGGTGGCCTTTGCAAGGAGGACTTCATTGCTTTCAAGCACAGCTTGATAAGCCAAAAGGATGAGCCCTTAAGAAGGGGGCCCTAAGAGGTAAGCAAGGGCCTTTGCAGCCTCTGCAGTCACACCCCCCCATCACTGGCAAGGCTACCTAGAAGCAAAAATTGTCTGAGCCGCAGGAGGAGTAAGAAGGAGAGCCAAAAAACAGCTGGGGCCAGAGAGCTGCCTGGGGCCTACGCACTTGCTAGGTGCCAGCCTTCTGCTCAAGCAGAAACAATCTCTGCTTTTCTCTTTGGCACAGAAGGCAGCCCAGGCAGAGCCAAGGCAGGCCCAGCCGCCCTCACAGGCAGCAGGAACTCCCTGAGCGCTGCCGCGCTGCATCAAAGCACAGCAACAGGTTCTGCAGAGGGCCCTGAGGACCTCTGGCACCGGGGGGAACTTCTGGCGCAGCCTACACCCAGACACGCACGCAAGGCACTGCTCTGGCACACAGGAAATACAGCGGACGTACTCAGTGTCTTCAGGCACTGCTCCTCTCTGCTCTCGGCCTGCGGGGCTGCGCTGCTGGATGAAGTGCCAGCAGCGGGGGGCCAGCTGGCTGCTGCAGGCCATGCTGCTCCGGCGGCACCAGGCTGAATTGCAGAGCGGGTGTTGAGCTGGGACAAGAAAGGATTGCCCGTCAGAAGGGTGGCTGGCACAGATGCCCAGCACAGCGCACGCCACTAGCAGGGCCTTGGGAAGATGCCCTCAGCCACCGCCAGGTCTCTCCCGCTATTGGGCCCTTTTCCCATGTCCCCTTCTCAAAGGCAATGGGAAAAGAACAAAGGCTATTTTGATCCAGCCCCTGGTGGCCGCTTCCATGCTCCATTGTTTCAACTTTTCTGCTAGACACTGGCAACAATGGAGCGATGGGCTTGTGCAGATGCACAAAGAGATCAGAGCACAGCCCCAGAGCCTCCTTCCTTTCTTCCTCCTGTGTTTTCGCGGGCAATGAAATCGCCCCGGAGGTGGCGTGCAACCGTCTGCTCAGAAGCCCGGAGCATGTCCCTCCTCTGATCTGTTTCACGGATTTCCCCTCTCCATGTCAGCCTTTAGGCAGCGGCCCTTCGGAGCCGCCTTCCAGCCCTGCCCAGACCCACGCGCGCTTTCCCATGCAGAGCTGAGCAGGATTCTCCTCCCCAAACTCCGCTCTGACCGCCTGCAAGCCCAGCGCAGCCTACATTGTGCCTGAAGCTAATTAGTCCATGCAGAGGGCAGGTCCCTTCCAGGGGCCACTGCCTGCCAAATACCCCGCCAGGCTGTCAGCTGTCTCTTTGGGCCGCTCTGCCCGCTGACCGCAGGCAGCCTGCACTGCCACCGGCCACAAGGGGCTGACTCCTACCCTGGCAAGAATTGAATGCTGCCTCTTGTCTATTGCCAAGAGACATTCTCGGGCCCTCTCAGCATCCCAGCCAAGTGATGCTTGAAGGTCAAAGTTGAGAAGCCATTGGCCAGGCCTCCCTGGCTTGGCTGAAGCAGCACTACGTCACGGCAGGCACACAGCCCCCAGCACCTTAAGCCGCGAGCAACAAGGCCTGCTCCAAGCAAACCTTGAAGCTTGGCCCTGCAGCCAAGGCAGTGCCAAGCTCAGCTGCCACTTACTGGCTCTGCACCTTCAGCCTGTGGAGGAACAGCAGCTGGAGGCTTGGTGTTCCTTTGCTCCTCTTCAGCCTCGTCCTCAATGACAGAGGGAGCCAGAGGAGCCGCTGAGCCTGCTGCTGAGCCCTGCAGACAGACACAAGTGAGAGAGACAGGCGAGAGCCAATCCCTTGGCAGCTGCTTTCTCTTGGCAAGGGAAAGGACCCAGGAGAAGGGCAAATGATACACTTGGATGCAAGTGGCACTCTGAGTCAGGGAAACACCAGGAAGAGGGCTGAATCAGGTGCTAGTCCGTCTTGCTGTGCATTTCAGCTTCCCTGCTGCCTAGAAGAAGCAAGACCCCTGCAGCTGTCCCATTTGCCATTCATCTCTTGAAAGGCTCTTCCTTGGAAAATCAGCAAACAGCTCCCTTTGCTACTGCTGATGCCACCAGGCACTTGGCCTTTCTTGCAGCCTGCCACGCTGGCACTCCACTGCACTCTACTGCCAAAGGCCAAGCTGGCAGAAGTGCTGCACAATTCTCCCACGCCAGCAAGGTCAGAGCTTCCTTTGCCACTCACCAAAGGACAGGCTTGTCTCCATCCACGTGTCAGGTGACCTGCAGGGAGCGAGGGAAAAGTGGTGGCTTCTCCATGGCCATTTTCTTCCCAAATAACCTGGGTCAGGTTATTTGGCAAGAAAAGAGCAGAGCCAAGCAAAAGCCAGGTGATGCCAGCCCCAGGATGAACCTTTACTTACGAGTCAGCTGGGTCACGTAGTAGACAGAATAAGCCACAGAAAAGACGGTGCAAACCGCGGCACAGACTTGCCCGATCATTTTGGCAGCGCTGTGCGGGTTTGCACGCTGAATGCCACCCAAGGGAGATGGAAGACTCCTCTCGGGTGCAGACCGTCTGCTGAGAGCTCGTTGATCGCAAGGATCCTCCTGCAGGGAGCGAGCGGAAGTGCTGCTCTGCACAAGCAGGCCTTGCGCGCCCCGGGACAACGCTGCGCTGACAGCACTGTGACGTGGCGCCGCTCCCTTGACCTCACAATAGCAGCTGCCTTGGCTTTGTTGTGCCCAGCAAGCCCACCCTCTCTAGAGCTGAGGCAAAAGGAAGGCCTGGCAAATTCTCCTCAGTCATAAAGCAGCAGCAAATGACCTCACAGTCCATAAGGCAGTTCTCAAGGCATCCCAGGGGAGCCCAGAACAATGAGCCAGCCCTCCTAGCGTCCAAGAAATCCAAGCAAACATGACTTTTGGTCCCAAAAGCTTGGACTAAAAGCAAGTGTGCTTCTTCTAGGTGGCATCTTACTTGGTTCTGAAACGCCTCACTTCTTCCATGCCATTTAGGGGGCAAAAGAAGCCAAGAGAATAAATGGCCAGGAGCATTGTAGGCTGCAGCTGCTTCTCGAGCACGTGGGTGCATGCTGACCTTTGCTCTGACTGGATTTGGAGGCCGACGTCCCGTTGTGGCAGCTGGCTTAGCTCTTGACGCAAAACTCCTCTCGTCCTGCTGGCCGTTTCTCAGGCAACTGAAAGTCTCAGCGCGTCCGGAAGAGCTGTGCGCTGCGTCTTGGCTTGCCACACTTGTGTTGTGTCGGAGCTCTGGCAGCGGCCTGCGGCCCACTGCTCTGCAATGGCCTGCAGATGTCAAGCCCAAAGGAGGGCCCTTTGGAACAGGCCAAAGCTGCAGTGGGAGGGATGTTGGCCCCAGCTCCATGCTCCCTGTAAGATTCCTTGCAGAGATTTGGGCAGCCACATCCCAGTACAAATGAGATGCAGTCATTCCCTTCTCTGTCAAAATCTTGAGGCAGACCCAGGAGGCATCTTGAAAGTGGAACCAAGTACTGGGTGGGAGGGGGCAAAAAGTGCACGCAGCTCCTCTGCAAATCAACTCTGTTCACCCGTGGAATCATGATGCATGGCTTAGCTCCCTATCCTTGTGCTTTCCTTGCTTGTGACTCAGCACAGACATGTCCTCCGATAACAGACAGCACAGCGCCTTGAAAGGAGCTTTAGCCTGGGCTCTTCCCACTTGGCATGCTGAGGGTGGCATTTGAAAATCAAGGCAATTGCTGAAGGGCCCAGAATTCCCTTGAAATTCTCTTGCTGAAACACTGCAGTTGTTAGCCAGAAGAGTTGCCTCCATGTGAAAGCATCTCATTTTCCCCATTTGCAAGTCAGCTGCCATTAGCCAGGCAGCTGGAGGGCTTAGAGAAGGAAGCATGACAGCTAAGCTTGGAAAGCCGGGCGTTGGCTCTCAGAGCCCCTTGAGCAGAGCGCTTTGCTGCTCCAAAGGTTGAAGAGAGGGCACTGTTAGGAAGATGTGCCATTTCAGCCCTCCTTTGCTTTTCAATCCCAAGGGATTGGCAGCAAGGGGGGACAAGCAGGGCCTGGCCCCTCCTCCTGCCCTGTTGGCAGCTGCAGCTGGCGCTGAGAGACACCGGGGCATACGGGAATAACATCGCTGCCAGGCAGGTGGGGCGCTCTGGGAAGGGGAGAGACTTGGGCCACTGGCAGGCAGCGCAAAGCCATGAACGGGACGGCCCGTCAGGAGCAAATGGCTTCCAAGGTGCCGGGCGGCTTAGGCACAACGTGACACGGGAGGGAACATTCCAGGCCTCTGCAGCCTTTTGAGTTTGTATTGCCAGTCCTGCTGAAACCAAGGGCTGCAACAGAGAACCTTCTGCTTTCTTCACCATCTTCACCATCCTCATCATTTTGTCCTCCAGCTGGCCAGTTCAGGCTGACAGCTCGCAGCACATCTGCTGAATGCCAGCTTCTTCTTTGCTAGCTTCTCTCTTCTTATGATTCATTTCTCCTTCAAGGGGAATTCTGATCTTCCCTACATCAACAATACTCTTCTCTTATCTAAGCAATGCATCATGAAGGAAGCTTTCTATGCTCTACAGTCCTAACTAAATGAAGCCTTGCCCAGAAAACCTCAAAACATTGCATGTGCTATCTATGGCACAGCTCCTCTTCAAAATCAGGCGATGGCCAAAGCTCTAGCCAATGATGATGCGTCCCCTTTTCCCCTCTTTGTGCTGGTGTTCACAGGGGTCCCAGGATGAGGGAAAAGAGAGAATCTTGACTCCAAGTTTCAGAAGGTTGATTTATTCTTCCATGACACATATGCTATAAAAATGATATATGAGAAGAATACTAAAAGAAGGAAAGAAAGGATTTCATCTGAAAGGCTTGCAAGAAAAGGGAAAGAATGAAATGATAATAAAATCATGTCACTGACTGGACAACTGGACTGTGATTGCCCATTATTTAGAAACAGCCACACGAGACCAATCAAAGATGCACCTGTTGCATTCCACAGCAGCAGATCATTCTTGTTTACATTTTCGTTCTTGAGGCTTCTCAGGAGAAAAATCCTGGCAGAGGGATGTTTCAGAAAAGATCATGGCGCCGCCTGCTCTCAGCTGGCAGGGCACAAGGGCCTCTTGAGCCGCAGGCATCTCCTCTGCGCTCTACTTGCACTTGCTTTCCCCAGTTAAGGCAAGCAAAGCCGCTTGGCTCAGGATGTTCTTTGGGCTTCTGAAAGGCTCTGGCCACTTAGCTACAGCATGGCAAGGAAGGGAGTCTTACAAGGCTCTGCATATTTTAGAGTTTTATTGTCACTCCAGCTGAAACAAAGTATCCCCTGGCTACTTCTGCCTCTTCAGCATTCTGTCCTGCAGGTGGCCTGCTCAGGCTGACAGCTTGGGGCGCCTGCAGGCTCCAGTTCTGCTGCAGCCCAGCTCTTCCTCTCACAGCTGACTTCCCATTGTGACAATTTGTTCATTTCTACCTAAAAGATACCTCAGAGTTTCCCTCAATTAACAATCCACTGCTCTAAGCTAAACAACCCTCTAGTATCTAAGCTACCTACGTACTATAGTCCTTAAAAGTTGCTCCCTACATGTCCTAAAGATTGGAAAATATTCTCTTTTGGAGAAAAACACAACCGAGCTTTCGATTGAACCTGAAACCTAAGCTAAGCTAAGCTAACCTAAACTAATCTAACCTAACCTAACCTTACCTTACCTATCCTAACACCTAAAGTGACCCATTTAGAAAACCTACTCCTATTTCCTATCTACAGCCCAGCTCCTCCTCCAACTCAGGGGATGGCTGAAACTCCGGCCGCAGATGACACATGCCCTTCTCCCTCCTCTCAGCTGGCGGGGCACGAGGCGCAGGCATCTCCTCCTCAGGCGCAGGCGTCTCCTCTCCAGTCTTCCTGCACTCCCTTGGCTGAGATGATGAGAGCAGCCAGGCTGGAGGCAGGATCGCCTGCGGTCACAAAGGGATGCTGCCCAGAGGAAAAAGGAAACAAAGAAAGGAAGCCTTACTTTCCAGGAAGGCCTGCTGACGGGCTCAAGCAGGACTCCTTGGCTACCAGAAAGACACACCAAGAGCACCGAGGAATAGCAGCGTGTCCGCCTGCGCCTTCCTGTCCTGGCAGCCGTCTCAGCCACGTGGCCCACACTCCTCCTCACGCCTTCCTGCAGGCGTCCTCAGCTGACAGGCCTTTTTGCCCCTTTGCTTTTTCTTACCTGCAGGAGTTCCTGGGCAGACCAGCGCCTGTCCTCGTCAGCCTGCAGGCAGCAGCGGAGGAAGTCGCGTAGGAGAGCCGAGTGGTGCCTGGGGTTCTGCAGTTTTGGGGGCCCGTTCCTTTCGATCAGTTCAAAAACCTACAGCACATGGATGCAAGAGGACACTCGACCTGCTCCTTTGCTAGCCACATCATCAGCTCTCTGTGCACAGAGCCCCCTTTCGAAGCTGCACCTTACCCTGAGACGGGTCTCCCGCTCGTAAGGAGCTTCCCCTTCCACCATTTCCAGCCCCATGATGCCCAGGGACCAGATGTCTACTTTGGGGCCGTAGGCTTCTCCTCTCACCACCTCCGGTGCCATCCAGCTGGGAGTGCCCACGCTGGAGCTGCGCCTGCCGCACTCAGGGCTGAGCTGGGCACAGAGGCCAAAGTCAGCTGAGGAGAAAAACAAAGCCTGTCAAAGCCAGCTACCACTGGCAAAGCAGCCAAAAGGATTGCCCGCTCACAGCCCGGCCAGGCCATGCTGAGTCAAGCTGAGAAAGCGGCTGAGCTCTCCTGCCACGTGCCTGGAGCCAGCGAAAGAAGAAGCCATCGGCCACTTCAACAACACCCTGAGCATTCACGCACCGGCCAAGCGGCGCTCCTGGCCAAGTGGCACTCACCAAAAGGCAGCCCCACAGCACAGGCTGCAAAAGCCGCACCTGCACAGGGATACCCACCCAACTTGACGGATCCATCAGTGCCCACAAGAACATTGCAGCTTTTGATGTCTCTGTGGATGACTTGGCGGCAATGAAGGAAATCAAGTCCTTGCAGGCACTGAGAGAGAAAAAGGAGGGAGGCAAAGTTAACACGCAGCATGTCATTTCATCCTACCGGAAAGGAAAGAGCCCAACAGGATTGACAGCTTTCCCAGGGAGTTGGGAGCCAGGGCACAGCATCATGCTGCTGTCACAAAGAAGAGCTTGCTGCTTCAACACTCTTGGAAGTTTTTGCTAGATTTCTAAGACAAGGCATCTGGGCTTGCAAAAGTTCCACCGGCCATCGGTACAAAGCACGTCACCATTGCCTGGGAGGTGGCACGGCAACGATTGTTGGCGAAGCCCAGTGGCAGTAGAGGAGGAAGCGGCGCCTTAGACCTGTGCCAGAATCCGTTGCCACTTGGGCTGCGATGTTATCCTTGGAAGCTGAGGACAGCTTTTTCCCTTAGCTTGAAATTCTGCCACCGCCATGCTGCCTTCCAGTGGTAAGGAATGTAGGACAGACAGGCTGCAGGCAAGCATTGCGAGGCAAAGCTGCCAAGAGGAAACAAGTGAAAGCAAGCCAGTGAGGCAGCACCAGCGCCACAGGTCAGACAGCATAAAAGAGTGCAAGAGCAGAGCCTAAGGAGTGCAGGGACGGCGGCAGGCAGTTCCCTTCCCATGCTCTTTCTTCTCCTCTGTGTCTAGGTAGAAGCAGCAGCAAAAGAAGGCTGAGAGCCAGAAATCGCTGCTCTCCTTATCCTCCAGCTGACAAGCAGCATCCTGGCAGGCCTGGCCAAGCACAAGCGGGTTCCCTCACCTCCCGACAGACAGCGCCTATCTGTCCTTCCGCCAGGTACACCGCACAGAGCACATCAAACAAGGTGCCGCCGTCCACAAACTCCATTGCCAGCCAGAGCTGCGCATCCACCAGGTAGCTGGAAGAAGAAAAGCACGGCGTGGAAAGAGAGCAATGGGCACAGCTCAGTCACCCGAGGGCCTGAGCACGACTTTTGCCACTGCTCTCCAAGCTACGTGTGCCGCAAGAGACTATTGAACAGCAGGTCAACCTCCTGCCACCCTCTGGACACGAGCGGAGAAATGGGAAAGAGCTCCGTTCTCTGCCACTGACCAAAGGGCATTGTCTCTTCTGGCTTGCACTAGCTAAAGCTGCATTGACGTGACCGTACGCCAACCTGTCTAAGTAGGTGACAATATTGGGATTCCTGTTGTCCCTCATGGCCAGGATTTCGTTGGCAGCCAGCTCCTCGGACATCCCCTCCTCAACGGACATGATCTTGATGGCCACCTGAAAGGACACGGGCGACGGTTGACTTGAGAAGACACGCCCTGCTCGAGATCACAAGGAGCATGCAGCCAGTGCTTGAGCAATCAGGCAGCCAGCTGTGCCAAAGTGCCTTGTTCCTAGACAGCAGAGCTTAGCAGGAGCACCAAAGCCCATGCCAAATGCATTCTGCACCCTGAGCTTAGACTGTACTTGAGAGGAACAGCCTCTGTGGCAGACATGGAGCGGCCAGCCAAAGCTCCAGGCAGGGCTGACAGCAGCGATAAAAGCGCTGCAGAGCTGCAAAATGCCATGGTGCTGTTGGCACTTTACCTGTTGTCCGCTGCTGGTGTCAAGGGCTTTATAAACAGCTCCGAAGCCCCTAGAAAGAAAACAGCAGCAGAAAAAGGCCATTTATCCCTGGCACTGAAAGCAAGCCTAGGCAGGAGATCTCCCCAGGCTGCCTGCATGCCTTCAAAAGGGCCCGGCTGCGGCGTCTCTTTTTTGGCCAACAGCACATCAGCCCGTGAGCCCTCTGCCATGCGGGCCAGGCTGTCCCAGGGAGCACTAGGGTCCGGCATGAAGACCAAGGCCCGCTGGAAATCTCCAAGGCAGGCGCCCACTTAGGTCACTTCCAAACCCAAAGGGAACTCTCTCTTTGTGAGGGTGTGCATGCATGTGTGTGTCAAGAAAGTGAGAACAATTAGAGTCAGAACACTGTCTTTGAGAATCTGACATTTCTTGGATGCCGAGGTGCTCTTTCAGGCCATAAAGTTGCCGGAGCAGGGCGTTTTCCAGCTCCTGCTCCTCAGCGCTGCAAGCTAGACATTGCCAGCATCAACTTGTCTTTGAGGAGCCCTTTGCATTGCACTGACTGAGCAGCGCTGGCAGGCGACAGGAGGTCAAGCCAGAGTCTGACCGTGATTGGAGCTTGCCTGACTTCACGCTTGATATTTCAGCAGCCAAAGACCCTGCCCACACTTTTGGGAAATCACCTGACGTCACACTTACCCTCGTCCGAGTTCTTCAAACGCCGTGTATCTGCTCATTGGCTGGCCCACACTCACAATGCTCCCTGAAAGACAAAAGCAGGCCTGCTCACTTGCACGCACAGACGCCGCTCCCTAGACCATCCCAAAGGCAGCCCCACCGCCAGCAGCTGTGGGCCCTTTTGGCTCCCTTGGCTTCCAAGTGCTGAGAGCAGCAAATGGGAGGGCCATCTTCTGCACCTTTCATCGGGTGGCCTTTGCAAGGAGGACTTCATTGCTTTCAAGCACAGCTTGATAAACCAAAAGGATGAGCCCTTAAGAAGGGGGCCCTAAGAGGTAAGCAAGGGCCTTTGCAGCCTCTGCAGTCACACCCCCCCATCACTGGCAAGGCTACCTAGAAGCAAAAATTGTCTGAGCCGCAGGAGGAGTAAGAAGGAGAGCCAAAAAACAGCTGGGGCCAGAGAGCTGCCTGGGGCCTACGCACTTGCTAGGTGCCAGCCTTCTGCTCAAGCAGAAACAATCTCTGCTTTTCTCTTTGGCACAGAAGGCAGCCCAGGCAGAGCCAAGGCAGGCCCAGCCGCCCTCACAGGCAGCAGGAACTCCCTGAGCGCTGCCGCGCTGCCTCAAAGCACAGCAACAGGTTCTGCAGAGGGCCCTGAGGGCCTCTGGCACCGGGGGGAACTTCTGGCGCAGCCTACACCCAGACACGCACGCAAGGCACTGCTCTGGCACACAGGAAATACAGCGGACGTACTCAGTGTCTTCAGGCCCTGCTCCTCTCTGCTCTCGGCCTGCGGGGCTGCGCTGCTGGATGAAGTGCCAGCAGCGGGGGGCCAGCTGGCTGCTGCAGGCCATGCTGCTCCGGCGGCACCAGGCTGAATTGCAGAGCGGGTGTTGAGCTGGGACAAGAAAGGATTGCCCGTCAGAAGGGTGGCTGGCACAGATGCCCAGCACAGCGCACGCCACTAGCAGGGCCTTGGGAAGATGCCCTCAGCCACCGCCAGGCCTCTCCAGCTATTGGGCCCTTTTCCCATGTCCCCTTCTCAAAGGCAATGGGAAAAGAACAAAGGCTATTTTGATCCAGCCCCTGGTGGCCGCTTCCATGCTCCATTGTTTCAACTTTTCTGCTAGACACTGGCAACAATGGAGCGATGGGCTTGTGCAGATGCACAAAGAGATCAGAGCACAGCCCCAGAGCCTCCTTCCTTTCTTCCTCCTGTGTTTTCGCGGGCAATGAAATCGCCCCGGAGGTGGCGTGCAACCGTCTGCTCAGAAACCCGGAGCATGTCCCTCCTCTGATCTGTTTCACGGATTTCCCCTCTCCATGTCAGCCTTTAGGCAGCGGCCCTTCGGAGCCGCCTTCCAGCCCTGCCCAGACCCACGCGCGCTTTCCCATGCAGAGCTGAGCAGGATTCTCCTCCCAAAACTCCGCTCTGACCGTCTGCAAGCCCAGCGCAGCCTACATTGTGCCTGAAGCTAATTAGTCCATGCAGAGGGCAGGTCCCTTCCAGGGGCCAATACCTGCCAAATACCCCGCCAGGCTGTCAGCTGTCTCTTTGGGCCGCTCTGCCCGCTGACCGCAGGCAGCCTGCACTGCCACCGGCCACAAGGGGCTGACTCCTACCCTGGCAAGAATTGAATGCTGCCTCTTGTCTATTGCCAAGAGACATTCTCGGGCCCTCTCAGCATCCCAGCCAAGTGATGCTTGAAGGTCAAAGTTGAGAAGCCATTGGCCAGGCCTCCCTGGCTTGGCTGAAGCAGCACTACGTCACGGCAGGCACACAGCCCCCAGCACCTTAAGCCGCGAGCAACAAGGCCTGCTCCAAGCAAACCTTGAAGCTTGGCACTGCAGCCAAGGCAGTGCCAAGCTCAGCTGCCACTTACTGGCTCTGCACCTTCAGGCTGTGGAGGAACAGCAGCTGGAGGCTTGGTGTTCCTTTGCTCCTCTTCAACCTCATCCTCAATGACAGAGGGAGCCAGAGGAGCCGCTGAGCCTGCTGCTGAGCCCTGCAGACAGACACAAGTGAGAGAGACAGGCGAGAGCCAATCCCTTGGCAGCTGCTTTCTCTTGGCAAGGGAAAGGACCCAGGAGAAGGGCAAATGATACACTTGGATGCAAGTGGCACTCTGAGTCAGGGAAACACCAGGAAGAGGGCTGAATCAGGTGCTAGTCCGTCTTGCTGTGCATTTCAGCTTCCCTGCTGCCTAGAAGAAGCAAGACCCCTGCAGCTGTCCCATTTGCCATTCATCTCTTGAAAGGCTCTTCCTTGGAAAATCAGCAAACAGCTCCCTTTGCTACTGCTGATGCCACCAGGCACTTGGCCTTTCTTGCAGCCTGCCACGCTGGCACTCCACTGCAGTCTACTGCCAAAGGCCAAGCTGGCAGAAGTGCTGCACAATTCTCCCACGCCAGCAAGGTCAGAGCTTCCTTTGCCACTCACCAAAGGACAGGCTTGTCTCCATCCACGTGTCAGGTGACCTGCAGGGAGCGAGGGAAAAGTGGTGGCTTCTCCATGGCCATTTTCTTCCCAAATAACCTGGGTCAGGTTATTTGGCAAGAAAAGAGCAGAGCCAAGCAAAAGCCAGGTGATGCCAGCCCCAGGATGAACCTTTACGTACGAGTCAGCTGGGTCACGTAGTAGACAGAATAAGCCACAGAAAAGACGGTGCAAACCGCGGCACAGACTTGCCCGATCATTTTGGCAGCGCTGTGCGGGTTTGCACGCTGAATGCCACCCAAGGGAGATGGAAGACTCCTCTCGGGTGCAGACCGTCTGCTGAGAGCTCGTTGATCGCAAGGATCCTCCTGCAGGGAGCGAGCGGAAGTGCTGCTCTGCACAAGCAGGCCTTGCGCGCCCCGGGACAACGCTGCGCTGACAGCACTGTGACGTGGCGCCGCTCCCTTGACCTCACAATAGCAGCTGCCCTGGCTTTGTTGTGCCCAGCAAGCCCACCCTCTCTAGAGCTGAGGCAAAAGGAAGGCCTGGCAAATTCTCCTCAGTCATAAAGCAGCAGCAAATGACCTCACAGTCCATAAGGCAGTTCTCAAGGCATCCCAGGGGAGCCCAGAACAATGAGCCAGCCCTCCTAGCGTCCAAGAAATCCAAGCAAACATGACTTTTGGTCCCAAAAGCTTGGACTAAAAGCAAGTGTGCTTCTTCTAGGTGGCATCTTACTTGGTTCTGAAACGCCTCACTTCTTCCATGCCATTTAGGGGGCAAAAGAAGCCAAGAGAATAAATGGCCAGGAGCATTGTAGGCTGCAGCTGCTTCTCGAGCACGTGGGTGCATGCTGACCTTTGCTCTGACTGGGTTTGGAGGCCGACGTCCCATTGTGGCAGCTGGCTTAGCTCTTGACGCAAAGCTCCTCTCGTCCTGCTGGCCGTTTCTCAGGCAACTGAAAGTCTCAGCGCGTCCGGAAGAGCTGTGCGCTGCGTCTTGGCTTGCCACACTTGTGTTGTGTCGGAGCTCTGGCAGCGGCCTGCGGCCCACTGCCCTGCAATGGCCTGCAGATGTCAAGCCCAAAGGAGGGCCCTTTGGAACAGGCCAAAGCTGCAGTGGGAGGGATGTTGGCCCCAGCTCCATGCTCCCTGTAAGATTCCTTGCAGAGATTTGGGCAGCCACATCCCAGTACAAATGAGATGCAGTCATTCCCTTCTCTGTCAAAATCTTGAGGCAGACCCAGGAGGCATCTTGAAAGTGGAACCAAGTACTGGGTGGGAGGGGGCAAAAAGTGCACGCAGCTCCTCTGCAAATCAACTCTGTTCACCCGTGGAATCATGATGCATGGCTTAGCTCCCTATCCTTGTGCTTTCCTTGCTTGTGACTCAGCACAGACATGTCCTCCGATAACAGACAGCACAGCGCCTTGAAAGGAGCTTTAGCCTGGGCTCTTCCCACTTGGCATGCTGAGGGTGGCATTTGAAAATCAAGGCAATTGCTGAAGGGCCCAGAATTCCCTTGAAATTCTCTTGCTGAAACACTGCAGTTGTTAGCCAGAAGAGTTGCCTCCATGTGAAAGCATCTCATTTTCCCCATTTGCAAGTCAGCTGCCATTAGCCAGCCAGCTGGAGGGCTTAGAGAAGGAAGCATGACAGCTAAGCTTGGAAAGCCGGGCGTTGGCTCTCAGAGCCCCTTGAGCAGAGCGCTTTGCTGCTCCAAAGGTTGAAGAGAGGGCACTGTTAGGAAGATGTGCCATTTCAGCCCTCCTTTGCTTTTCAATCCCAAGGGATTGGCAGCAAGGGGGGACAAGCAGGGCCTGGCCCCTCCTCCTGCCCTGTTGGCAGCTGCAGCTGGCGCTGAGAGACACCGGGGCATACGGGAATAACATCGCTGCCAGGCAGGTGGGGCGCTCTGGGAAGGGGAGAGACTTGGGCCACTGGCAGGCAGCGCAAAGCCATGAACGGGACGGCCCGTCAGGAGCAAATGGCTTCCAAGGTGCCGGGCGGCTTAGGCACAGCGTGACACGGGAGGGAACATTCCAGGCCTCTGCAGCCTTTTGAGTTTGTATTGCCAGTCCTGCTGAAACCAAGGGCTGCAACAGAGAACCTTCTGCTTTCTTCACCATCTTCACCATCCTCATCATTTTGTCCTCCAGCTGGCCAGTTCAGGCTGACAGGGTGCAGCACATCTGCTGAATGCCAGCTTCTTCTTTGCTAGCTTCTCTCTTCTTATGATTCATTTCTCCTTCAAGGGGAATTCTGATCTTCCCTACATCAACAATACTCTTCTCTTATCTAAGCAATGCATCATGAAGGAAGCTTTCTATGCTCTACAGTCCTAACTAAATGAAGCCTTGCCCAGAAAACCTCAAAACATTGCATGTGCTATCTATGGCACAGCTCCTCTTCAAAATCAGGCGATGGCCAAAGCTCTAGCCAATGATGATGCGTCCCCTTTTCCCCTCTTTGTGCTGGTGTTCACAGGGGTCCCAGGATGAGGGAAAAGAGAGAATCTTGACTCCAAGTTTCAGAAGGTTGATTTATTCTTCCATGACACATATGCTATAAAAATGATATATGAGAAGAATACTAAAAGAAGGAAAGAAAGGATTTCATCTGAAAGGCTTGCAAGAAAAGGGAAAGAATGAAATGATAATTAAATCATGTCACTGACTGGACAACTGGACTGTGATTGCCCATTATTTAGAAACAGCCACACGAGACCAATCAAAGATGCACCTGTTGCATTCCACAGCAGCAGATCATTCTTGTTTACATTTTCGTTCTTGAGGCTTCTCAGGAGAAAAATCCTGGCAGAGGGATGTTTCAGAAAAGATCATGGCGCCGCCTGCTCTCAGCTGGCAGGGCACAAGGGCCTCTTGAGCCGCAGGCATCTCCTCTGCGCTCTACTTGCACTTGCTTTCCCCAGTTAAGGCAAGCAAAGCCGCTTGGCTCAGGATGTTCTTTGGGCTTCTGAAAGGCTCTGGCCACTTAGCTACAGCATGGCAAGGAAGGGAGTCTTACAAGGCTCTGCATATTTTAGAGTTTTATTGTCACTCCAGCTGAAACAAAGTATCCCCTGGCTACTTCTGCCTCTTCAGCATTCTGTCCTGCAGGTGGCCTGCTCAGGCTGACAGCTTGGGGCGCCTGCAGGCTCCAGTTCTGCTGCAGCCCAGCTCTTCCTCTCACAGCTGACTTCCCATTGTGACAATTTGTTCATTTCTACCTAAAAGATACCTCAGAGTTTCCCTCAATTAACAATCCACTGCTCTAAGCTAAACAACCCTCTAGTATCTAAGCTACCTACGTACTATAGTCCTTAAAAGTTGCTCCCTACATGTCCTAAAGATTGGAAAATATTCTCTTTTGGAGAAAAACACAACCGAGCTTTCGATTGAACCTGAAACCTAAGCTAAGCTAAGCTAACCTAAACTAATCTAACCTAACCTAACCTTACCTTACCTATCCTAACACCTAAAGTGACCCATTTAGAAAACCTACTCCTATTTCCTATCTACAGCCCAGCTCCTCCTCCAACTCAGGGGATGGCTGAAACTCCGGCCGCAGATGACACATGCCCTTCTCCCTCCTCTCAGCTGGCGGGGCACGAGGCGCAGGCATCTCCTCCTCAGGCGCAGGCGTCTCCTCTCCAGTCTTCCTGCACTCCCTTGGCTGAGATGATGAGAGCAGCCAGGCTGGAGGCAGGATCGCCTGCGGTCACAAAGGGATGCTGCCCAGAGGAAAAAGGAAACAAAGAAAGGAAGCCTTACTTTCCAGGAAGGCCTGCTGACGGGCTCAAGCAGGACTCCTTGGCTACCAGAAAGACACACCAAGAGCACCGAGGAATAGCAGCGTGTCCGCCTGCGCCTTCCTGTCCTGGCAGCTGTCTCAGCCACGTGGCCCACACTCCTCCTCACGCCTTCCTGCAGGCGTCCTCAGCTGACAGGCCTTTTTGCCCCTTTGCTTTTTCTTACCTGCAGGAGTTCCTGGGCAGACCAGCGCCTGTCCTCGTCAGCCTGCAGGCAGCAGCGGAGGAAGTCGCGTAGGAGAGCCGAGTGGTGCCTGGGGTTCTGCAGTTTTGGGGGCCCGTTCCTTTCGATCAGTTCAAAAACCTACAGCACATGGATGCAAGAGGACACTCGACCTGCTCCTTTGCTAGCCACATCATCAGCTCTCTGTGCACAGAGCCCCCTTTCGAAGCTGCACCTTACCCTGAGACGGGTCTCCCGCTCGTAAGGAGCTTCCCCTTCCACCATTTCCAGCCCCATGATGCCCAGGGACCAGATGTCTACTTTGGGGCCGTAGGCTTCTCCTCTCACCACCTCCGGTGCCATCCAGCTGGGAGTGCCCACGCTGGAGCTGCGCCTGCCGCACTCAGGGCTGAGCTGGGCACAGAGGCCAAAGTCAGCTGAGGAGAAAAACAAAGCCTGTCAAAGCCAGCTACCACTGGCAAAGCAGCCAAAAGGATTGCCCGCTCACAGCCCGGCCAGGCCATGCTGAGTCAAGCTGAGAAAGCGGCTGAGCTCTCCTGCCACGTGCCTGGAGCCAGCGAAAGAAGAAGCCATCGGCCACTTCAACAACACCCTGAGCATTCACGCACCGGCCAAGCGGAGCTCCTGGCCAAGTGGCACTCACCAAAAGGCAGCCCCACAGCACAGGCTGCAAAAGCCGCACCTGCACAGGGATACCCACCCAACTTGACAGATCCATCGGTGCCCACAAGAACATTGCAGCTTTTGATGTCTCTGTGGATGACTTGGCGGCAATGAAGGAAATCAAGTCCTTGCAGGCACTGAGAGAGAAAAAGGAGGGAGGCAAAGTTAACACGCAGCATGTCATTTCATCCTGCCAGAAAGGAAAGAGCCCAACAGGATTGACAGCTTTCTCAGGGAATTGGGAGCCAGGGCACAGCATCATGCTGCTGTCACAAAGAAGAGCTTGCTGCTTCAACACTCTTGGAAGTTTTTGCTACATTTCCAAGCCAAGGCATCTGGGCTTGCAAAAGTTCCACCGGCCATCGGTACAAAGCGCGTCACCTTTGGCTGGGAGGCGGCACGACAACGATTGTTGGCGAAGCCCAGTGGCAGCAGAGGAGGAAGCAGCGCCTTAGACCTGTGCCAGAATCCGTTGCCACCTGGGCTGCGATGCTATCCTTGGAAGCTGAGGACAGGTCTTTCCCTTAGCTTGAAATTCTGCCACCGCCATGCTGCCTTCCAGTGGTAAGGAATGTAGGACAGACAGGCAGGCTGCAGGAGAGCATTGCGAGGCAAAGCTGCCAAGAGGAAACAAGTGAAAGCAAGCCAGTGAGGCAGCACCAGCGCCACAGGTCAGACAGCATAAAAGAGTGCAAGAGCAGAGCCTAAGGAGTGCAGGGACGGCGGCAGGCAGTTCCCTTCCCACGCTCTTGCTTCTCCTCTGTGTCTTGGCGGAAGCAGCAGCAAAAGAAGGCTGAGAGCCAGAAATCGCTGCTCTCCTTAACCTCCAGCTGACAAGCAGCATCCTGGCAGGCCTGGCCAAGCACAAGCGGGATCCCTCACCTCCCGACAGACAGCGCCTATCTGTCCTTCCGCCAGGTACACCGCACAGAGCACATCAAACAAGGTGCCGCCGTCCACAAACTCCATGGCCAGCCAGAGCTGCGCATCCACCAGGTAGCTGGAAGAAGAAAAGCACGGCATGGAAAGAGAGCAATGGGCACAGCTCAGTCACTCGAGGGCCTGAGCACGACTTTTGCCACTGCTCTCCAAGCTACGTGTGCCGCAAGAGACTATTGAACAGCAGGTCAACCTCCTGCCACCCTCTGGAGACGAGCGGAGAAATGGGAAAGAGCTCCGTTCTCTGCCACTGACCAAAGGGCATTGTCTCTTCTGGCTTGCACTAGCTAAAGCTGCATTGACGTGACCGTACGCCAACCTGTCTAAGTAGGTGACAATATTGGGATTCCTGTTGTCCCTCATGGCCAGGATTTCGTTGGCAGCCAGCTCCTCGGACATCCCCTCCTCAACGGACATGATCTTGATGGCCACCTGAAAGGACACGGGCGACGGTTGACTTGAGAAGACACGCCCTGCTCGAGATCACAAGGAGCACGCAGCCAGTGCTTGAGCAATCAGGCAGCCAGCTGTGCCAAAGTGCCTTGTTCCTAGACAGCAGAGCTTAGCAGGAGCACCAAAGCCCATGCCAAATGCATTCTGCACCCTGAGCTTAGACTGTACTTGAGAGGAACAGCCTCTGTGGCAGACATGGAGCGACCAGCCAAAGCTCCAGGCAGGGCTGACAGCAGCGATAAAAGCGCTGCAGAGCTGCAAAATGCCATGGTGCTGTTGGCACTTTACCTGTTGTCCGCTGCTGGTGTCAAGGGCTTTATAAACAGCTCCGAAGCCCCTAGAAAGAAAACAGCAGCAGAAAAAGGCCATTTATCCCTGGCACTGAAAGCAAGCCTAGGCAGGAGATCTCCCCAGGCTGCCTGCATGCCTTCAAAAGGGCCCGGCTGCGGCATCTCTTTTTTGGCCAACAGCACATCAGCCCGTGAGCCCTCTGCCATGCGGGCCAGGCTGTCCCAGGGAGCACTAGGGTCCGGCATGAAGACCAAGGCCCGCTGGAAATCCCCAAGGCACGCGCCCACTTAGGTCACTTCCAAACCTAAAGGGAACTCTCTCTTTGTGAGGGTGTGCATGCATGTGTGTGTCAAGAAAGTGAGAACAATTAGAGTCAGAACACTGTCTTTGAGAATCTGACATTTCTTGGATGCCGAGGTGCTCTTTCAGGCCATAAAGTTGCCGGAGCAGGGCGTTTTCCAGCTCCTGCTCCTCAGCGCTGCAAGCTAGACATTGCCAGCATCAACTTGTCTTTGAGGAGCCCTTTGCATTGCACTGACTGAGCAGCGCTGGCAGGCGACAGGAGGTCAAGCCAGAGTCTGACCGTGATTGGAGCTTGCCTGACTTCACGCTTGATATTGCAGCAGCCAAAGACCCTGCCCACACTTTTGGGAAATGACCTGACGTCACACTTACCCTCGTCCGAGTTCTTCAAACGCCGTGTATCTGCTCATTGGCTGGCCCACACTCACAATGCTCCCTGAAAGACAAAAGCAGGCCTGCTCACTTGCATGCACAGACGCCGCTCCCCAGCCATCCCAAAGGCAGCCCCACCGCCAGCAGCTGTGGGCCCTTTTGGCTCCCTTGGCTTCCAAGTGCTGAGAGCAGCAAATGGGAGGGCCATCTTCTGCACCTTTCATCAGGTGGCCTTTGCAAGGAGGACTTCATTGCTTTCAAGCACAGCTTGATAAGCCAAAAGGATGAGCCCTTAAGAAGGGGGCCCAAAGAGGTAAGCAAGGGCCTTTGCAGCCTCTGCAGTCACACCCCCCCATCACTGGCAAGGCTTCCTAGAAGCACAAAGTGTCTGAGCCGCAGGAGGAGTAAGAAGGAGAGCCAAAAAGCAGCTGGGGCCAGAGAGCTGCCTGGGGCCTACGCACTTGCTAGGTGCCAGCCTTCTGCTCAAGCAGAAACAATCTCTGCTTTTCTCTTTGGCACAGAAGGCAGCCCAGGCAGAGCCAAGGCAGGTCCAGCCGCCCTCACAGGCAGCAGGAACTCCCTGAGCGCTGCCGCGCTGCCTCAAAGCACAGCAACAGGTTCTGCAGAGGGCCCTGAGGGCCTCTGGCACCAGGGGGAACTTCTGGCGCAGCCTACACCCAGACACGCACGCAAGGCACTGCTCTGGCACACAGGAAATACAGCGGACGTACTCAGTGTCTTCAGGCCCTGCTCCTCTCTGCTCTCGGCCTGCGGGGCTGCGCTGCTGTATGAAGTGCCAGCAGCGGGGGGCCAGCTGGCTGCTGCAGGCCATGCTGCTCCGGCGGCACCAGGCTGAATTGCAGAGCGGGTGTTGAGCTGGGACAAGAAAGGATTGCCCGTCAGAAGGGTGGCTGGCACAGATGCCCAGCACAGCGCACGCCACTAGCAGGGCCTTGGGAAGATGCCCTCAGCCACCGCCAGGCCTCTCCAGCTATTGGGCCCTTTCCCATGTCCCCTTCTCAAAGGCAATGGGAAAAGAACAAAGGCTATTTTGATCCAGCCCCTGGTGGCCGCTTCCATGCTCCATTGTTTCAACTTTTCTGCTAGACACTGGCAACAATGGAGTGATGGGCTTGTGCAGATGCACAAAGAGATCAGAGCACAGCCCCAGAGCCTCCTTCCTTTCTTCCTCCTGTGTTTTCGCGGGCAATGAAATCGCCCCGGAGGTGGCGTGCAACCGTCTGCTCAGAAACCCGGAGCATGTCCCTCCTCTGATCTGTTTCACGGATTTCCCCTCTCCATGTCAGCCTTTAGGCAGCGGCCCTTCGGAGCCGCCTTCCAGCCCTGCCCAGACCCATGCGCCCTTTCCCATGCAGAGCTGAGCAGGATTCTCCTCCCCAAACTCCGCTCTGACCGCCTGGAAGCCCAGCGCAGCCTACATTGTGCCTGAAGCTAATTAGTCCATGCAGAGGGCAGGTCCCTTCCAGGGGCCACTCCCTGCCAAATACCCTGCCCGGCTGTCAGCTGCCTCTTTGAGCCGCTCTGCCCGCTGACCGCAGGCTGCCTGCACTGCCACCGGCCACAAGGGGCTGACTCCTACCCTGGCAAGAATTGAATGCTGCCTCTTGTCTATTGCCAAGAGACATTCCCGGGCCCTCTCAGCATCACAGCCAAGTGATGCTTGAAGGTCAAAGTTGAGAAGCCATTGGCCAGGCCTCCCTGGCTTGGCTGAAGCAGCACTATGTCACGGCAGGCACACAGCCCCCAGCACCTTAAGCCGCGAGCAACAAGGCCTGCTCCAAGCAAACCTTGAAGCTTGGCACTGCAGCCAAGGCAGTGCCAAGCTCAGCTGCCACTTACTGGCTCTGCACCTTCAGGCTGTGGAGGAACAGCAGCTGGAGGCTTGGTGTTCCTTTGCTCCTCTTCAACCTCATCCTCAATGACAGAGGGAGCCAGAGGAGTTGCTGAGCCTGCTGCTGAGCCCTGCAGACAGACACAAGTGAGAGAGACGCGCAAGAGCCAATCCCTTGGCAGCTGCTTTCTCTTGGCAAGGGAAAGGACCCAGGAGAAGGGCAAATGATACACTTGGATGCAAGTGGCACTCTGAGTCAGGGAAACACCAGGAAGAGGGCTGAATCAGGTGCTAGTCCGTCTTGCTGTGCATTTCAGCTTCCCTGCTGCCTAGAAGAAGCAAGACCCCTGCAGCTGTCCCATTTGCCATTCATCTCTTGAAAGGCTCTTCCTTGGAAAATCAGCAAACAGCTCCCTTTGCTACTGCTGATGCCACCAGGCACTTGGCCTTTCTTGCAGCCTGCCACGCTGGCACTCCACTGCACTCTACTGCCAAAGGCCAAGCTGGCAGAAGTGCTGCACAATTCTCCCACGCCAGCAAGGTCAGAGCTTCCTTTGCCACTCACCAAAGGACAGGCTTGTCTCCATCCACGTGTCAGGTGACCTGCAGGGAGCGAGGGAAAAGTGGTGGCTTCTCCATGGCCATTTTCTTCCCAAATAACCTGGGTCAGGTTATTTGGCAAGAAAAGAGCAGAGCCAAGCAAAAGCCAGGTGATGCCAGCCCCAGGATGAACCTTTACGTACGAGTCAGCTGGGTCACGTAGTAGACAGAATAAGCCACAGAAAAGACGGTGCAAACCGCGGCACAGACTTGCCCGATCATTTTGGCAGCGCTGTGCGGGTTTGCACGCTGAATGTCACCCAAGGGAGATGGAAGACTCCTCTCGGGTGCAGACCGTCTGCTGAGAGCTCGTTGATCGCAAGGATCCTCCTGCAGGGAGCGAGCGGAAGTGCTGCTCTGCACAAGCAGGCCTTGCGCGCCCCGGGACAACGCTGCGCTGACAGCACTGTGACGTGGCGCCGCTCCCTTGACCTCACAATAGCAGCTGCCCTGGCTTTGTTGTGCCCAGCAAGCCCACCCTCTCTAGAGCTGAGGCAAAAGGAAGGCCTGGCAAATTCTCCTCAGTCATAAAGCAGCAGCAAATGACCTCACAGTCCATAAGGCAGTTCTCAAGGCATCCCAGGGGAGCCCAGAACAATGAGCCAGCCCTCCTAGCGTCCAAGAAATCCAAGCAAACATGACTTTTGGTCCCAAAAGCTTGGACTAAAAGCAAGTGTGCTTCTTCTAGGTGGCATCTTACTTGGTTCTGAAACGCCTCACTTCTTCCATGCCATTTAGGGGGCAAAAGAAGCCAAGAGAATAAATGGCCAGGAGCATTGTAGGCTGCAGCTGCTTCTCGAGCACGTGGGTGCATGCTGACCTTTGCTCTGACTGGGTTTGGAGGCCGACGTCCCGTTGTGGCAGCTGGCTTAGCTCTTGACGCAAAACTCCTCTCGTCCTGCTGGCCGTTTCTCAGGCAACTGAAAGTCTCAGCGCGTCCGGAAGAGCTGTGCGCTGCGTCTTGGCTTGCCACACTTGTGTTGTGTCGGAACTCTGGCAGCGGCCTGCGGCCCACTGCTCTGCAATGGCCTGCAGATGTCAAGCCCAAAGGAGGGCCCTTTGGAACAGGCCAAAGCTGCAGTGGGAGGGATGTTGGCCCCAGCTCCATGCTCCCTGTAAGATTCCTTGCAGAGATTTGGGCAGCCACATCCCAGTACTAATGAGATGCAGTCATTCCCTTCTCTGTCAAAATCTTGAGGCAGACCCAGGAGGCATCTTGAAAGTGGAACCAAGTACTGGGTGGGAGGGGGCAAAAAGTGCACGCAGCTCCTCTGCAAATCAACTCTGTTCACCCGTGGAATCATGATGCATGGCTTAGCTCCCTATCCTTGTGCTTTCCTTGCTTGTGACTCAGCACAGACATGTCCTCCGATAACAGACAGCACAGCGCCTTGAAAGGAGCTTTAGCCTGGGCTCTTCCCACTTGGCATGCTGAGGGTGGCATTTGAAAATCAAGGCAATTGCTGAAGGGCCCAGAATTCCCTTGAAATTCTCTTGCTGAAACACTGCAGTTGTTAGCCAGAAGAGTTGCCTCCATGTGAAAGCATCTCATTTTCCCCATTTGCAAGTCAGCTGCCATTAGCCAGCCAGCTGGAGGGCTTAGAGAAGGAAGCATGACAGCTAAGCTTGGAAAGCCGGGCGTTGGCTCTCAGAGCCCCTTGAGCAGAGCGCTTTGCTGCTCCAAAGGTTGAAGAGAGGGCACTGTTAGGAAGATGTGCCATTTCAGCCCTCCTTTGCTTTTCAATCCCAAGGGATTGGCAGCAAGGGGGGACAAGCAGGGCCTGGCCCCTCCTCCTGCCCTGTTGGCAGCTGCAGCTGGCGCTGAGAGACACCGGGGCATACGGGAATAACATCGCTGCCAGGCAGGTGGGGCGCTCTGGGAAGGGGAGAGACTTGGGCCACTGGCAGGCAGCGCAAAGCCATGAACGGGACGGCCCGTCAGGAGCAAATGGCTTCCAAGGTGCCGGGCGGCTTAGGCACAGTGTGACACGGGAGGGAACATTCCAGGCCTCTGCAGCCTTTTGAGTTTGTATTGCCAGTCCTGCTGAAACCAAGGGCTGCAACAGAGAACCTTCTGCTTTCTTCACCATCTTCACCATCCTCATCATTTTGTCCTCCAGCTGGCCAGTTCAGGCTGACAGGGTGCAGCACATCTGCTGAATGCCAGCTTCTTCTTTGCTAGCTTCTCTCTTCTTATGATTCATTTCTCCTTCAAGGGGAATTCTGATCTTCCCTACATCAACAATACTCTTCTCTTATCTAAGCAATGCATCATGAAGGAAGCTTTCTATGCTCTACAGTCCTAACTAAATGAAGCCTTGCCCAGAAAACCTCAAAACATTGCATGTGCTATCTATGGCACAGCTCCTCTTCAAAATCAGGCGATGGCCAAAGCTCTAGCCAATGATGATGCGTCCCCTTTTCCCCTCTTTGTGCTGGTGTTCACAGGGGTCCCAGGATGAGGGAAAAGAGAGAATCTTGACTCCAAGTTTCAGAAGGTTGATTTATTCTTCCATGACACATATGCTATAAAAATGATATATGAGAAGAATACTAAAAGAAGGAAAGAAAGGATTTCATCTGAAAGGCTTGCAAGAAAAGGGAAAGAATGAAATGATAATAAAATCATGTCACTGACTGGACAACTGGACTGTGATTGGCCATTATTTAGAAACAGCCACACGAGACCAATCAAAGATGCACCTGTTGCATTCCACAGCAGCAGATCATTCTTGTTTACATTTTCGTTCTTGAGGCTTCTCAGGAGAAAAATCCTGGCAGAGGGATGTTTCAGAAAAGATCATGGCGCCGCCTGCTCTCAGCTGGCAGGGCACAAGGGCCTCTTGAGCCACAGGCATCTCCTCTGCGCTCTACTTGCACTTGCTTTCCCCAGTTAAGGCAAGCAAAGCCGCTTGGCTCAGGATGTTCTTTGGGCTTCTGAAAGGCTCTGGCCACTTAGCTACAGCATGGCAAGGAAGGGAGTCTTACAAGGCTCTGCATATTTTAGAGTTTTATTGTCACTCCAGCTGAAACAAAGTATCCCCTGGCTACTTCTGCCTCTTCAGCATTCTGTCCTGCAGGTGGCCTGCTCAGGCTGACAGCTTGGGGCGCCTGCAGGCTCCAGTTCTGCTGCAGCCCAGCTCTTCCTCTCACAGCTGACTTCCCATTGTGACAATTTGTTCATTTCTACCTAAAAGATACCTCAGAGTTTCCCTCAATTAACAATCCACTGCTCTAAGCTAAACAACCCTCTAGTATCTAAGCTACCTACGTACTATAGTCCTTAAAAGTTGCTCCCTACATGTCCTAAAGATTGGAAAATATTCTCTTTTGGAGAAAAACACAACCGAGCTTTCGATTGAACCTGAAACCTAAGCTAAGCTAAGCTAACCTAAACTAATCTAACCTAACCTAACCTTACCTTACCTATCCTAACACCTAAAGTGACCCATTTAGAAAACCTACTCCTATTTCCTATCTACAGCCCAGCTCCTCCTCCAACTCAGGGGATGGCTGAAACTCCGGCCGCAGATGACACATGCCCTTCTCCCTCCTCTCAGCTGGCGGGGCACGAGGCGCAGGCATCTCCTCCTCAGGCGCAGGCGTCTCCTCTCCAGTCTTCCTGCACTCCCTTGGCTGAGATGATGAGAGCAGCCAGGCTGGAGGCAGGATCGCCTGCGGTCACAAAGGGATGCTGCCCAGAGGAAAAAGGAAACAAAGAAAGGAAGCCTTACTTTCCAGGAAGGCCTGCTGACGGGCTCAAGCAGGACTCCTTGGCTACCAGAAAGACACACCAAGAGCACCGAGGAATAGCAGCGTGTCCGCCTGCGCCTTCCTGTCCTGGCAGCCGTCTCAGCCACGTGGCCCACACTCCTCCTCACGCCTTCCTGCAGGCGTCCTCAGCTGACAGGCCTTTTTGCCCCTTTGCTTTTTCTTACCTGCAGGAGTTCCTGGGCAGACCAGCGCCTGTCCTCGTCAGCCTGCAGGCAGCAGCGGAGGAAGTCGCGTAGGAGAGCCGAGTGGTGCCTGGGGTTCTGCAGTTTTGGGGGCCCGTTCCTTTCGATCAGTTCAAAAACCTACAGCACATGGATGCAAGAGGACACTCGACCTGCTCCTTTGCTAGCCACATCATCAGCTCTCTGTGCACAGAGCCCCCTTTCGAAGCTGCACCTTACCCTGAGACGGGTCTCCCGCTCGTAAGGAGCTTCCCCTTCCACCATTTCCAGCCCCATGATGCCCAGGGACCAGATGTCTACTTTGGGGCCGTAGGCTTCTCCTCTCACCACCTCCGGTGCCATCCAGCTGGGAGTGCCCACGCTGGAGCTGCGCCTGCCGCGCTCAGGGCTGAGCTGGGCACAGAGGCCAAAGTCAGCTGAGGAGAAAAACAAAGCCTGTCAAAGCCAGCTACCACTGGCAAAGCAGCCAAAAGGATTGCCCGCTCACAGCCCGGCCAGGCCATGCTGAGTCAAGCTGAGAAAGCGGCTGAGCTCTCCTGCCACGTGCCTGGAGCCAGCGAAAGAAGAAGCCATCGGCCACTTCAACAACACCCTGAGCATTCACGCACCGGCCAAGCGGAGCTCCTGGCCAAGTGGCACTCACCAAAAGGCAGCCCCACAGCACAGGCTGCAAAAGCCGCACCTGCACAGGGATACCCACCCAACTTGACAGATCCATCGGTGCCCACAAGAACATTGCAGCTTTTGATGTCTCTGTGGATGACTTGGCGGCAATGAAGGAAATCAAGTCCTTGCAGGCACTGAGAGAGAAAAAGGAGGGAGGCAAAGTTAACACGCAGCATGTCATTTCATCCTGCCAGAAAGGAAAGAGCCCAACAGGATTGACAGCTTTCTCAGGGAATTGGGAGCCAGGGCACAGCATCATGCTGCTGTCACAAAGAAGAGCTTGCTGCTTCAACACTCTTGGAAGTTTTTGCTACATTTCCAAGCCAAGGCATCTGGGCTTGCAAAAGTTCCACCGGCCATCGGTACAAAGCGCGTCACCTTTGGCTGGGAGGCGGCACGACAACGATTGTTGGCGAAGCCCAGTGGCAGCAGAGGAGGAAGCGGCGCCTTAGACCTGTGCCAGAATCCGTTGCCACCTGGGCTGCGATGCTATCCTTGGAAGCTGAGGACAGCTCTTTCCCTTAGCTTGAAATTCTGCCACCGCCATGCTGCCTTCCAGTGGTAAGGAATGTAGGAGAGACAGACAGGCTGCAGGCAAGCATTGCGAGGCAAAGCTGCCAAGAGGAAACAAGTGAAAGCAAGCCAGTGAGGCAGCACCAGCGCCACAGGTCAGACAGCATAAAAGAGTGCAAGAGCAGAGCCTAAGGAGTGCAGGGACGGCGGCAGGCAGTTCCCTTCCCACGCTCTTGCTTCTCCTCTGTGTCTTGGCGGAAGCAGCAGCAAAAGAAGGCTGAGAGCCAGAAATCGCTGCTCTCCTTAACCTCCAGCTGACAAGCAGCATCCTGGCAGGCCTGGCCAAGCACAAGCGGGATCCCTCACCTCCCGACAGACAGCGCCTATCTGTCCTTCCGCCAGGTACACCGCACAGAGCACATCAAACAAGGTGCCGCCGTCCACAAACTCCATGGCCAGCCAGAGCTGCGCATCCACCAGGTAGCTGGAAGAAGAAAAGCACGGCATGGAAAGAGAGCAATGGGCACAGCTCAGTCACTCGAGGGCCTGAGCACGACTTTTGCCACTGCTCTCCAAGCTACGTGTGCCGCAAGAGACTATTGAACAGCAGGTCAACCTCCTGCCACCCTCTGGAGACGAGCGGAGAAATGGGAAAGAGCTCCGTTCTCTGCCACTGACCAAAGGACATTGTCTCTTCTGGCTTGCACTAGCTAAAGCTGCATTGACGTGACCGTACGCCAACCTGTCTAAGTAGGTGACAATATTGGAATTCCTGTTGTTCCTCATGGCCAGGATTTCGTTGGCAGCCAGCTCCTCGGACATCCCCTCCTCAACGGACATGATCTTGATGGCCACCTGAAAGGACACGAGCGACGGTTGACTTGAGAAGACGCGCCCTGCTCGAGATCACAAGGAGCACGCAGCCAGTGCTTGTGCAATCAGGCAGCCAGCTGTGCCAAAGTGCCTTGTTCCTAGACAGCAGAGCTTAGCAGGAGCACCAAAGCCCATGCCAAATGCATTCTGCACCCTGAGCTTAGACTGTACTTGAGAGGAACAGCCTCTGTGGCAGACATGGAGCGACCAGCCAAAGCTCCAGGCAGGGCTGACAGCAGCGATAAAAGCGCTGCAGAGCTGCAAAATGCCATGGTGCTGTTGGCACTTTACCTGTTGTCCGCTGCTGGTGTCAAGGGCTTTATAAACAGCTCCGAAGCCCCTAGAAAGAAAACAGCAGCAGAAAAAGGCCATTTATCCCTGGCACTGAAAGCAAGCCTAGACAGGAGATCTCCCCAGGCTGCCTGCATGCCTTCAAAAGGGCCCGGCTGCGGCGTCTCTTTTCTGGCCAACAGCACATCAGCCCGTGAGGCCTCTGCCATGCGGGCCAGGCTGTCCCAGGGAGCACTAGGGTCCGGCATGAAGACCAAGGCCCGCTGGAAATCCCCAAGGCACGCGCCCACTTAGGTCACTTCCAAACCTAAAGGGAACTCTCTCTTTGTGAGGGTGTGCATGCATGTGTGTGTCAAGAAAGTGAGAACAATTAGAGTCAGAACACTGTCTTTGAGAATCTGACATTTCTTGGATGCCGAGGTGCTCTTTCAGGCCATAAAGTTGCCGGAGCAGGGCGTTTTCCAGCTCCTGCTCCTCAGCGCTGCAAGCTAGACATTGCCAGCATCAACTTGTCTTTGAGGAGCCCTTTGCATTGCACTGACTGAGCAGCGCTGGCAGGCGACAGGAGGTCAAGCCAGAGTCTGACCGTGATTGGAGCTTGCCTGACTTCACGCTTGATATTGCAGCAGCCAAAGACCCTGCCCACACTTTTGGGAAATGACCTGACGTCACACTTACCCTCGTCCGAGTTCTTCAAACGCCGTGTATCTGCTCATTGGCTGGCCCACACTCACAATGCTCCCTGAAAGACAAAAGCAGGCCTGCTCACTTGCATGCACAGACGCCGCTCCCCAGCCATCCCAAAGGCAGCCCCACCGCCAGCAGCTGTGGGCCCTTTTGGCTCCCTTGGCTTCCAAGTGCTGAGAGCAGCAAATGGGAGGGCCATCTTCTGCACCTTTCATCGGGTGGCCTTTGCAAGGAGGACTTCATTGCTTTCAAGCACAGCTTGATAAGCCAAAAGGATGAGCCCTTAAGAAGGGGGCCCAAAGAGGTAAGCAAGGGCCTTTGCAGCCTCTGCAGTCACACCCCCCCATCACTGGCAAGGCTTCCTAGAAGCACAAAGTGTCTGAGCCGCAGGAGGAGTAAGAAGGAGAGCCAAAAAGCAGCTGGGGCCAGAGAGCTGCCTGGGGCCTACGCACTTGCTAGGTGCCAGCCTTCTGCTCAAGCAGAAACAATCTCTGCTTTTCTCTTTGGCACAGAAGGCAGCCCAGGCAGAGCCAAGGCAGGCCCAGCCGCCCTCACAGGCAGCAGGAACTCCCTGAGCGCTGCCGCGCTGCATCAAAGCACAGCAACAGGTTCTGCAGAGGGCCCTGAGGGCCTCTGGCACCTGGGGGAACTTCTGGCGCAGCCTACACCCAGACACGCACGCAAGGCACTGCTCTGGCACACAGGAAATACAGCGGACGTACTCAGTGTCTTCAGGCCCTGCTCCTCTCTGCTCTCGGCCTGCGGGGCTGCGCTGCTGGATGAAGTGCCAGCAGCGGGGGGCCAGCTGGCTGCTGCAGGCCATGCTGCTCCGGCGGCACCAGGCTGAATTGCAGAGCGGGTGTTGAGCTGGGACAAGAAAGGATTGCCCGTCAGAAGGGTGGCTGGCACAGATGCCCAGCACAGCGCACGCCACTAGCAGGGCCTTGGGAAGATGCCCTCAGCCACCGCCAGGCCTCTCCAGCTATTGGGCCCTTTCCCATGTCCCCTTCTCAAAGGCAATGGGAAAAGAACAAAGGCTATTTTGATCCAGCCCCTGGTGGCCGCTTCCATGCTCCATTGTTTCAACTTTTCTGCTAGACACTGGCAACAATGGAGTGATGGGCTTGTGCAGATGCACAAAGAGATCAGAGCACAGCCCCAGAGCCTCCTTCCTTTCTTCCTCCTGTGTTTTCGCGGGCAATGAAATCGCCCCGGAGGTGGCGTGCAATCGTCTGCTCAGAAACCCGGAGCATGTCCCTCCTCTGATCTGTTTCACGGATTTCCCCTCTCCATGTCAGCCTTTAGGCAGCGGCCCTTCGGAGCCGCCTTCCAGCCCTGCCCAGACCCATGCGCCCTTTCCCATGCAGAGCTGAGCAGGATTCTCCTCCCCAAACTCCGCTCTGACCGCCTGGAAGCCCAGCGCAGCCTACATTGTGCCTGAAGCTAATTAGTCCATGCAGAGGGCAGGTCCCTTCCAGGGGCCACTGCCTGCCAAATACCCTGCCAGGCTGTCAGCTGCCTCTTTGAGCCGCTCTGCCCGCTGACCGCAGGCTGCCTGCACTGCCACCGGCCACAAGGGGCTGACTCCTACCCTGGCAAGAATTGAATGCTGCCTCTTGTCTATTGCCAAGAGACATTCCCGGGCCCTCTCAGCATCCCAGCCAAGTGATGCTTGAAGGTCAAAGTTGAGAAGCCATTGGCCAGGCCTCCCTGGCTTGGCTGAAGCAGCACTATGTCACGGCAGGCACACAGCCCCCAGCACCTTAAGCCGCGAGCAACAAGGCCTGCTCCAAGCAAACCTTGAAGCTTGGCACTGCAGCCAAGGCAGGGCCAAGCTCAGCTGCCACTTACCGGCTCTGCACCTTCAGGCTGTGGAGGAACAGCAGCTGGAGGCTTGGTGTTCCTTTGCTCCTCTTCAACCTCGTCCTCAATGACAGAGGGAGCCAGAGGAGTTGCTGAGCCTGCTGCTGAGCCCTGCAGACAGACACAAGTGAGAGAGACGCGCAAGAGCCAATCCCTTGGCAGCTGCTTTCTCTTGGCAAGGGAAAGGACCCAGGAGAAGGGCAAATGATACACTTGGATGCAAGTGGCACTCTGAGTCAGGGAAACGCCAGGAAGAGGGCTGGGGTCTTGCTCTGCTGTTCCTTGAAAGGCTCTTCCTTGGAAAATCAGCAAACAGCCAGTGCTCCCTTTGCTACTGCTGATGCCACCAGGCACTTGGCCTTTCTTTCAGCCTGCCACGCTGGCACTCCACTGCACTCTACTGCCAAAGGCCAAGCTGGCAGAAGTGCCGCACAATTCTCCCACGCCAGCAAGGTCAGAGCTTCCTTTGCCACTCACCAAAGGACAGGCTTGTCTCCAGCCACGTGTCAGGTGACCTGCAGGGAGCGAGGGAAAAGTGGTGGCTTCTCCATGGCCATTTTCTTCCCAAATAACCTGGGTCAGGTTATTTGGCAAGAAAAGAGCAGAGCCAAGCAAAAGCCAGGTGATGCCAGCCCCAGGATGAACCTTTACTTACGAGTCAGCTGGGTCACGTAGAAGACAGAATAAGCCACAGAAAAGACCGTGCAAACCGCGGCACAGACTTGCCCGATCATTTTGGCAGCGCTGTGCGGGTTTGCACACTGAATGCCACCCAAGGGAGATGGAAGACTCCTCTCGGGGTGCAGGCCGTCTTCTGGGAACTCCTTGATCGCAAGGATCCTGCTGCAGGGAGCGAGCGGAAGAGCTGCTCTGCACAAGCAGGCCTTGCGCGCCCCGGGACAACGCTGCGCTGACAGCACTGTGACGTGGCGCCGCTCCCTTGACCTCACAATAGCAGCTGCCCTGGCTTTGTTGTGCCCAGCAAGCCCACCCTCTCTAGAGCCGAGGCAAAAGGAAGGCCTGGCAAGTTCTCCTCAGTCATAAAGCAGCAGCAAATGACCTCACAGTCTATAGGGCAGTGCTCAAGGCATCCCAGGAGAGCCCAGAACAATGAGCCAGCCCTCCTAGCGTCCAAGAAATCCAAGCAAACATGACTTTTGGTCCCAAAAGCTTGGACTAAAAGCAAGTGTGCTTCTTCTAGGTGGCATCTTACTTGGTTCTGAAACGCCTCACTTCTTCCATGCCATTTAGGGGGCAAAAGAAGCCAAGAGAATAAATGGCCAGGAGCATTGTAGGCTGCAGCTGCTTCTCGAGCACGTGGGTGCATGCTGACCTTTGCTCTGACTGGGTTTGGAGGCCGACGTCCCATTGTGGCAGCTGGCTTAGCTCTTGACGCAAAGCTCCTCTCGTCCCGCTTGCCGTTTCTCAGGCAACTGAAAGTCTCAGCGCGTCCGGAAGAGCTGTGCGCTGCGTCTTGGCTTGCCACACTTGTGTTGTGTCGGAGCTCTGGCAGCGGCCTGCGGCCCACTGCCCTGCAATGGCCTGCAGATGTCGAGCCCGAAGAAGGCCCCTTTGGAACAGGCCAAAGCTGCAGTGGGAGGGATGTTGGCCCCAGCTCCATGCTCCCTGTAAGATTCCTTGCAGAGATTTGGGCAGCCACATCCCAGTACAAATGAGATGCAGTCATTCCCTTCTCTGTCAAAATCTTGAGGCAGACCCAGGAGGCATCTTGAAAGTGGAACCAAGTACTGGGTGGGAGGGGGCAAAAAGTGCACGCAGCTCCTCTGCAAATCAACTCTGTTCACCCGTGGAATCATGATGCATGGCTTAGCTCCCTATCCTTGTGCTTTCCTTGCTTGTGACTCAGCACAGACATGTCCTCTGATAACAGACAGCACAGCGCCTTGAAAGGAGCTTTAGCCTGGGCTCTTCCCACTTGGCATGCTGAGGGTGGCATTTGAAAATCAAGGCAATTGCTGAAGGGCCCAGAATTCCCTTGAAATCCTCTTGCTGAAACACTGCAGTTGTTAGCCAGAAGAGTTGCCTCCATGTGAAAGCATCCCATTTTCCCCATTTGCAAGTCAGCTGCCATTAGCCAGGCAGCTGGAGGGCTTAGAGAAGGAAGCATGACAGCTAAGCTTGGAAAGCCGGGCGTTGGCTCTCAGAGCCCCTTGAGCAGAGCGCTTTGCTTCTCCAAAGGTTGAAGAGAGGGCACTGTTAGGAAGATGT